>NC_134855.1:152864805-153057305 GCF_049852395.1 Peromyscus maniculatus bairdii
AGGCAGCTGCGAGCCAGGGACTATGGAGAAGTATATTAAACTGGTGAGACAGACTGGGGAGATGGCCCAGTGGTGCGCCCTGCACATGCGAGGATCAGAGTTCAGAATCTAAGAAACCCACATAAATGCTGAATAGTCACAGCAGCCAGCCTGTAGTGCCAGCCTCGAAAGGCAGAGGCAGGAGATGGCCACACCAATGAGCCTTGGTGAATAAGGCATAAGAATGATTGAGGATAATTCTTGATATCAACCACAGGCCTCGATGCCAATGTACACACAAGCCAGGGCACCCATGCCTCCCCACACATGCAAAAGCAAATTCATTCATGCACATGTATGAAAAAATGGGAAAAGGCAAAACAAATTTAAAAAGTGATAAGGTATTGGAAAAAAAAAAAAAACAACCCCAAAACCTAGCCAGGTGGTGGTGATGCACAACTTTAATCCCAGCACTCAGGAGGCAGAGGCAAGTAGATCTGTGAGTTTGAGGCCAGCCTGGTCTACAGAGTGAGTTTCAGGACAGCCAGGGCTACACAGAGAGACCCTTTTTCCAAAAAACAAATGAACAAAAGAAGGAAGGAAGGAAGGAAGGAAGGAAGGAAGGAAGGAAGGAAGGAAGGAAGGAAGGAAGGAAGGAAGGAAGGAAGGAAAAAAACCTTAAGAACAGGGCAGTCCTGGACAGAGTGGGGACTTGGCTGTATACCCTCCCTTTAAAGGCAAAGCTTGCTGGGAGTACCTACAATTGCACAGAGCATCCTTTATCAGTCTTGATAATATCTCCCATGGCCGAGTGGTACCAAACCTCTGCCCCAGCTGCTGCTGACCCCAACCTTCAGCTCCAGTTTTAAGCCTACCACTTCTAGGACCTAGGGGAGACGTTCTTCTCAAAGCTGGTCTGGCCCAGGACTGGCTGTGTGACGCCATGAGGCTCATTTCCTTATTGTAACAAACTGAAATGGTCTCCATCACATTTTTCTGCTCACTATCCCCCACTAAGAGCCTGGTGTAAACCCCTGGGCGGCAGGCAGGGATGGCTGCTCGTCACCAGGTTAGTCCCAAATTTGGCACACAGTGGGAGCTCCATGCAGAATCGGGGAGTAACACGGACTGATAATGAAATCAGGCGAGTCATGTGCCCAGGGCCTCTTCCTTTTCCAGCACCAGTGGCCGATCTTCCACCCTGAGCCATCACAGTGTGCTGACTGGAGAAGGGCTGACAGATGTCACAGCGTGTTAGGGTCACCATGGACCAGGTTTCACCTTGGGCCATGCAGAGTCCAGCAGTGCCAGCCCTATGCACGTGAGCTCCGCCTGGGGCCCCTCCAACCACAAAAGCTGTGGGTATCTGATCAGCTGGAGTTTAGAAGAGACGGGAAGAAATGGGCTAGCGGGGGCCATCTCTGGCTACCACTCTTGCCCTCCAGGGGCTTGTCAAGGTCTCAGGCAGGAGCGGCAGGGGCCAGGGGTGGGCTGGAGGCTCAAACAGCTCTGAACAGCTGTTCTGCCTCCTGCAGCCTTCAGAGAGCCCTAGAAAGTTCTGAGGACAGACACTGGGACACCTCACTGGATATCTGTGCAGAGGGGTGCAGAGAGAACCCCTCCATAGGCTGGACTCCTACGGTAGAGTCTGTCTGGTCAACTCTGAGGATAGTGTCTGCAGCCATGCCTCAGCCAAGCTAGGTGACCTTGCTCATCAGCTTCCTCCCAGGAGCAGAACTGGGAACTCCCAAGCACGTCCCCACCCCCAGTGCTCAGGCTCTGGCCCACAGAATTTCCTTAGATCTCGCCTTTCAGGGGCTGGAGAGATTGCTCTGTGGCTGTGGTTCCAACCCCCTTTCCTATCCTCCACGGGTGCCTGCATGCTCCACGGTACACATATAGACAATCAGGCACACACATGTCCATGTTAAAAAGCACCTATCTTAACGGTGGGGGACCCCAGCAGGGGAGGGACCACTGTCAATGATCTTCCTCTCTCAGATATGTCCAGCCCAAGGCCCAATGGCCGTGTGTGTTCCAGGGCACCTGTGAATAAGGCATTTGTAGATGATGATGTCACACCACAATGACAAAAGGTTGGACATCCCTGCTACATGAACCAAAGCAGGCCGTGGACTTTTGAGTAGAGTCTAGCTTGGTTCTGTCCAATAGAAGAAAACTTAACAGATGTAAGTTTTCATCTTCCGATCACAAAGTCATCAAGAATAAAAGGAAAGAGGTGCTGGGCTCGGACAGTGGAGATGCTTGCGGCCAGGTCTGACGACCTGAGTTTGCTCTCCGGAACCTGTACATCATCCCTCACACAACCAATCAGTTAACCAATCAATGAATAATAAGATCCGTAATGGGAGTGACAAGATGGCTTGCCATACAAACAGGAGGGCTCAGGTCCAACTCCTGAAACCCATCAAAAAAAGTCAGATCATCTGTAATCCCAGCACTCTTGGTGACATGGGAGCAGAGACACAGGAAGTCGCCATGCTGCTCTCAGGCTAGCTAGCCTGGGGTACAGAGCACAAGAGGAACAGTAAGAAAGACCCTTCCCTGACAAGGTGGAAAGAAGGAACTGACTTGTCCTCTGATCTCCATTTTCAAAGTGTGTGGAATACACACACACACACACACACACACACACACACACACACCACACACACACAAAGATGAGAATTAAATAAAAATATGTAATGTTGCCAGGTGGTGGCGGTGCATGCCTTTAATCCCAGCACTCAGGAGGCAGAGGCAGGTGGATCTCTTTGAGTTCGAGGCTAGCCTGGGTTACAGAGTGAGTTCCAGGACAGCCAGGCCTGTTACATAGAGAAACCCTGTCTCAAAAAAAAAAAAAAAAAAAAAAGGCATGTCAACACCACATACACAAATACACATTTACCACCCATACACACTCACCAACCAAACACACACACACACTCACCACACACATATATATACCACACACCATACACCACACATACATACATATACCACATCACACAGATACAAACCATACTTCACACATACACACACACACACTCACCACACACATATATATACCACACACCATACACCACACATACATACATATACCACATCACACAGATACACACCATACATCACACATACACACACACACACACACCACACACATAGGCACACACCACACATACATGCACATACCACACAGACACCATACATCACACATACACACACCACACACACCACACGCACACACACACCACATACACACATACCACATCACACAGATACACACCATACATCACATACACACACACCACACACACATAGGCACACACCACACAAATGGACATACCATAGATTACACATACACAGACCACACACCACACACATATCACATCACACACACAGACAAGAGTATAAAATAAAAACGTGTAATGTCAAATTTGCCATCTTGGACACTTAAAACTAAGATTTATTTATGATTTGTGTGTTTGCATATGTGCATACAGAGAGCATGGGATCCCCTGGAACTAGAATTACAGGTGGTTGTGAGCCCCCTGGTGTGGGGGCATGGACCCAGACTCCAGTCTTCCCCAAGAGCAGCAAGTGTTCTTAATGAATGAGCGGTCTCCCCAGCCCCCACCTTTTGCCGTTTGTAAGCCTGTAAGTCTGTGGTGTTACGCCTACCCTTGCTGCTGGGTAACAAAGTCAGTGTCCTTGGCTTTACCAGTGTGATTACCTTAGCTCTGTGTCCTGTCCTGAGTGTTAGCATTTTGACACGCTAACGGAGTTAAAAATCATCCATGGGGTATTGGATGTTTTGTTCTAACTAAACCTCTGCACATCTCAGCATAGGCAGGCAGTTTTCCATAGAACGAGTTGGTCTTTGAGTTTCATAAAACTCACAGTCAAAAATCTCAGATTCCCACCCTCAAGTTGTCCCAAGTATTGTCAACCAGCGTCTGGCTCATGGACCTGCCTTTTCTTAAATGTAAACGGGTCACGGTTGAAAGTTTTGGCAATCCACATACCGATTTGCTAATCTGAGCTCGGAAGCCCCAGTGGCTGGCCGCTACTCTTGGAATGGTGCAGGACATGAGTTTCTAGAAGGTGCTTTGAAAGGGGAGAGGATTCTTGTTCTACTGTGACCAGCAGGGTGACAGGAGCCGGAAGGCTGCAGGTCTCACCTTTGAGGAGGACCACACATTCAGGGCATCTCCGTCTCAGGACCCCTTGCACTACGCCACTACATCCTGGACAAAGGAGAAGCTCTCAGGATGGATTTCTGTTCCGGAAGGGCACACCCAGGGGAGGCTCTGTCTGAAGTGGCTGACCCCCGTTAATCATGAGATTGGCCTGGGAAGGAAAAAGGCTTCAGACTGGAAGCGAAGGCTCACCTGGATCACTTTATCACAGCCGATCACTGGGGCAACTTCCTCCAGGAAATTGCGGAGGGAAGTTATTACCCAGCGGCAGGGGTGGGGGCGGGGCAGATGCAGCTCCCACCCCCAGCAGGAGTGGGGGCGGAGTTCCCATGTTTTAGAGTTTCTTTTTCCATGCTTATTTGCTGACCCTAATTGTTTCCATGCCGGTCAGATGCGGCCCTGAGTTTCCTCGCGCATTCCTGGCACCGGGGCAGGCTGCCCTAATTGCCTGCGTTCCTGCTCCTTCCCTCCAGTCTCCAGGGCAGGACTATTCCCACATATGCTTCCAGAACCATCTTAATAGAGGGGCGGCAGCGCCCAGCTGACGACATATGTCAGCCGCTTGCTGAGGTCGGCCAAGCGTGCAATATCACTTTACATAAAGGGGGAAGGTCAGGCCCGAACAAGCGGCTTTTACAAATGCTGGCTTAGGGATGGCTGCTAAATGGGGTACTGCGCGCGCAGCGGGTGGATAGGGAGCCCGCTCCTCAGCCAGCCAGTAGCCTCTGTCTTCTTCCTCTTGCATTGATTAGCAAGTGTGCAGTCTCCCAGGGCAACTTGGCTTGGAGAAAAACTGTCTTTGGTGCCCCTGGAGTTCCCGGACCAGGTGGGAACTTGGGCTTTCAGGGGAGGAACAGGGACTAGATTTAGGGTTCAGGTCCCCCGATGCCTGGGATCTGGGCCAAGCTGTGGCCAGGGAAGAGCCATGGGTTCTCTGCTCACTCACAAAAACATTTATGCTCCATTAACCCCATGTAAGCCCGAGGGGCAGATGGCCACAAGGCAGAGAGAAAGGAGAGGAACCCTCTCCGGGACTCCCGGGCTTTGGGGCAGGAGCTTGGGAAAGGATGCAGGCAGGACCAGAGTCGCTCACCTGCTAGGGCACCCCCCCCCCCCACACACACACACGCACACTTTAGTTTCCTACAGGCAACTGCCTAGCATTGTTCCAGAAACAGTCCAGGGACCACCCCAGGCCGGTGTCCAACCCCCTCACCCAGCCAAGGAGGGCTTGGAGAATGCTTGTATATAAGTAAGGGCGGTATTCTGGGTCCCTCTTCCTGTACCAGCAAGAAGACTGTTGGCTGAAGTCCCAGCGGATCAGGCTGCTATTCTGCCTTTTTCAAAGCTGAGAAATATCTAAAGCCCTCCTCCCACTCACCTCCTTTGCTCCTTCCTTGTTTTTTAATTATAGAAGCTGTTTTGTCAGAGAGAGAGAGAGAGAGAGAGAGAGAGAGAGAGAGAGAGAGAGAGAGAGAGAGAAGAAAGAGAGAGAGAGAAAAGCTAATGAAATAGAAAATGGATGAAGGGAAACATCACAGTGCCCCAGATGTGGCGTCTTCTTCCTTGTGGTGCTTCTGTGGGTCACGTTCTACAACTACTCACTAGACTGCAGCCCCTGGACTCACCTCTGGTGTGAATAGGCAACTCAGTGTAAAGCCTGAATAATTGATCTTTGAACCAAAGCAGTCTGGGGGTTTGCTGGCACCATGATTCCATGGTTTCCTCGGGCCTCAGTCTCCTTATCCATACAATGGGTCTTCTGATGGTCCACTAGTGCGTGAATGCATGTGTAAGAATCTTTTCCTTGGAGCTAGAAGTGTGGCTCAGTGGGTAGAGTCCTTGCCCAGCACCACACAAACCAGGGGAGTACTGGCAGAAGGATCCGGAGTTCAAGGTCAACCTAAGTTACATGGTGAGCTCAAGGCCAGCCAGGGCTATGTGAGGCCCTATCCCTCAATCTTCTAATAACACCAACCCTGCCTATAATCTTAGCTCTGGGGAGACTGAGACGGGGAGGGGGGAGCCAGGGGGGGTCCCTGGAGCCTCCTGACCAGCCAGTCTACAAATGGATAATCTCCAGGTTTGGTGACAGACAGGTAATAAAAGGGTGAATATTGGGGACCTTGAGGAGACCAGCAGGGTGCTAGGCATAGAGCATAAGCAGCATCAGGGTGTCCACACCCCTGCTGACACCCTCCCCGCCCCTCGCTGTCTCTCTCCGCTGACCTCCTCAGGTTGTGTTTATGATTTCTATCAGAAGGATTCCGAGGGTTGTCAGTGGCTTCTGGGCCGCTCTGTCTATCTTAGTGCCCATCTATCCTTGGAACTTTGGGTTGCTGGAAGCTTCCATTGCACACAGGTCCGTCCTAACCAGTCCCAGAGCAACCCCAGCCCAGCCCAACTGATCCAGCCCTGCTCTCAGGCCCAGGGCTTCACAGCTGGGAGCACCTGGCCCACCTTTCCCAGCACTTGCCCGTGGCACCATCAGCATAGTGGAGGTAGCCAGGAGCAGAGGCAGGATGGGTGGGCGCCAGGAATGAAGCTTGTTCTGCGCCATGACGGGGCCTGATAGAGCAGTGTGAGCAGCTAAGGCAGAGGCATCTGGCACTATCTCTTCCCTTCCACCTCACAGGCCTCGTTCTGTTTTCTCTCCTTAAAGCCTGCTTCTGGGAGCCTTTCCTTCAGTCCTCGGTACAAGCTCTTTGCAGTTATTACACCGTGAGCTACCCTTGGGCCAGCTCAGCCCACCCCCAAACCCCCACCCCGATTGGGATGCACATGGCCTTGTGACTTAAGCCTGGACTCAAGCCTCTGTCCCTTCTCCCATGGAGACAGCTGCAGCGACCATGGGAGCATGGACATCTGTGCCAACGTCTAAGCCAGCACCGAGCTCAGGCTCTTAGGGGGCCTGACTGGATCGCGTTACACATGCACACAGACTCACAGACATACACACAGACACAGACACATTCAAAACACTTAGGGAAGCTTTATAGTCTGTTGATGATGAAACCAAGAGTCCAGAATAGTGAACGATTTGCCAAAGGCCTACGGCCACCAGCCACCAGGATTGGTCCGTGCTTTCTTAAATAAATTCTGCATAAATAAATGTTAACGCTAAAACCACACACCCTGCGGCATTACTTTAAAAATAAAACAACTGGTGTTTTTATTTTCTGATTACTAAGTAAATTCTTTCATTAAAGGAAATTAGAGACGGATCATAAGGGAGGAAATAAAAGTCACCCACATTTCCAGTCAGTCAGTCTGTCTTGGTCTCTGCATTTTCCAGGGAATTACATTTAATACATGATTTTTAATGGCTTGCAGGTGTCCAGGGTTCCCTGTCTGGACATTGAGTTGTATCCATTTCCTGATAATATAATATCTGGCGAATATCCTTAAACACATATCTTTGTCCATCCCCATAATTAACTCTTTAGGATGATGGCATTCATAGATAGCCCGGGGTCCCAGCACAGCTATAACCACCAGCAGCTTGTCCAGGGGTGGGGGTCTGAGGGATCTGTTTGCACCCTTCCTTGCTAGCTTGGGGAGTTGGGTTTTCATTTTGTTTTTATGTTCTATTTCTTTTTATTTGGGAGGAGACTCACATATGCCACAGCATGTGTACGGAGGTCAGAGGAGAACGTCGGAGCGCTGCCTCTCTGCTTCCGTCATGTGCATCCTGGGGGTTGAACTCAGATCTGCAGGCCTGGCAGCAAGCCCCTTTACCAGCTGAGCCATCTCACTGACCCCTACAGCATACATTTTCTATATTCTCTCTCCAGCCAACTCGACATATTCTACCTCCGCCTTTCCCACTCCCCACCTCGATCTCTTGTTTATTCAAAAAAGCAGTGTTGGGCTAGGTATGTAGTTAGTTCAGTGGCAGAGTCCTTGCCTGGCACTCTCAAGGCCCAGGGTTCAAATCCAGCTCCACAAATAAGTCAAGCAGTGCTGGTCACAAACTTCTTTTGGCTGTAATGATGGAACACACAGACGTCAAAGAAACGCAAAGAAGTGTAACACTGAGTGGGTTCCCAGGCGCGCCCCCGGGTGCACTGAGTGGGTTCCCAGCCGCGCCCCAGGTGTATACAGCTCCCGCTACTGGATCTCCCCTCTCAGAGGGCCCAGGAGGTTAGGTAGAGGGGAGGCGGGGCCAACCTGGTGTCTCCAGGAGAAGTGTGCCTTATATGAAGTAGTTTATCCCATGCTCCACCCTCCGGAGGTCGAAGCTTAGATGAAGGAGCACACATGAATTTTCTGCTCAACAATGCATGTTCGAGAGAGACAAACTAGTGCATCCATGTTCATCGGGAGCGTTGAGCACTCCACACTGTACAGTATTGAGGATGAGAGGAAAGGGTGTGAGAGCGAGGGAACCATGATTCTGATGAGCTCCCTGTCCTGACCTTGGAGCGTCATAGCCACCATGCAGAACTGAGGGAAGCCTGGTGTCTGCGGACAACTCCACACTGCTCAAGAGAGCCTGCTGCAGGCTGGACTCAGCGCTAAGCCTCTGAGGATAGAAGAGGAGGGGAAGAAAAGGCACCTGTCCTCAGAAGGCTGAAGTCCCCAGCGGTTCAGTCCCAAGAGGATTATGGGTGGACATTTCTGGAAGGTCTGGTCACCTGCCACCACCATTCTGCTGGCATCTGAATGAGACACCTCATCCTCAAGGCCGTCCACCTTCTGGGCTTGCGGTTCTCCACTCATCATCAAACTGGCTGGTATCCTGGCCTCAGTGCTGAGTCCCTGGCTGTGTGTCCTGGAGGCACACTGCATACTGCTGCATCTAAAGCTCCAGTGAGGGCTTCTCCTTCCAGAACTCCTCACCCTTCACTGCCCCTCACGCTGCTGCCCAGGGGCTAGCCCTCCCCTGGGACACAGGCAAATTGAAATACTGACCTCTTATCACCATCCACGCCGCCCTCCTCCCAAGCGTTTGCCAGACTTAAAGGTGGAGAGGGCAGCCCTGGTTTCAGCAGAAATGAACCCCACCACTCCTGAGGAAATAAAGCCATGGGAACATGGTCCTGGAAGCCCGAGTCTGTCCCCATGCCCAGCCTCTGTGGGCCACACAGAGAGCACCGCCCTGGAGCCAGCCTGGGCCTCCCCAACTCCCGTCGGCTGAGGATAACATGGGAATAATACAACTAATGATGGCAAATACATGAGACGTTGGCTTTCTTTTCAGAACGCTCCCACGGGCTCAGTGGGCCGAGAAGGCCAACTCTTTCAAGGCTGGAATACGACTTTGAGTGTGCCAAGGGCTCTGTGCCTGTGCCATCGCTGGGCATGGCTGAGGGCTGGGTGCACTTGGGGAATGATGCTTAGAGGGAAACGTCCAGAAACAGGGCCTTCCAGCTTGAGCTCCAGGTCAGTTCCTCTGGTTTTCAGGGTTGGAAGACATGCCAGCTCAGGCTTCAGGAAATCACCCACAGGTACTTACAAATGGGGTCACGCTGAGCAGCGCTGGCATTCCCAGCCCAGGTAGTCTCCTTGTTCAGGCATAGTGACATCTTCTTTGGGAGGTCCTTGGAGGGGCATGTGTCTTTGGAAACCAGAACCAGAGAAGTAGGCTGGAAGGCACAAGTTGGGTCGCAGCTTTCCCTGGATTTTTCAGGGTTCCAAGTGTCTTGTACAAACATAGTGGTGTCTGTTTGTAAAGGTGAGCCTCCACCCATAGAGTGACCACTGTCCAGGCATGAGACTGGAACCCCTGAGAGTGTGTGCGTGCGTGCGTGCGTGCGTGCGTGCGTGTGTGTGTGTGTGTGTGTGTGGTGGGGGGTGCTTAGGAATCTGCAATCCCAGTGGACAAATGACCTTGGCCCTTCCTCCATCTATGATGGAAACTCAGTAATCCTCAAATGTGACAAGATCTGGATTCCAAGGGTGGATGGGGCAGAGGAGTCTCTCCATTTCTCTCTTCCTTGGAGCTCGGCAGTGACCTCCTGGGTCCCCACTTCTGTAACAAGGCACTGGGCGGGCAGACTGAATGGAGCCCCAGGATCTGTCTGTAAACTGTGCCATGGCTATGCATTCATAAGCAGATCGGTGACAGAAAGGGCTGAGCCCCGAGAAACTGCTTCCTTCGGTGGTGACTCGGTCATTATGAACAAACCACTGACCAGCGCTTTCTCAAGCCCAGGGCCGGCAAGCAGCGGACCAAGGGTTCTGTGTAGCACGAATCTTAAATGGTCTTAATAAAATCAAACTTGAGCCAGGTATTGGGGCGAATGCTGGAAGATCAGAGAAGCAGAACAAGCCACAGCTTCCTCACCTCGCCAGTTCCTCAGCTGATCCTGTTTCCTCAGACTGGAAGCCTCTGAGTCCTCATCCAGAATGAATCTCAGCTGAACTGCTGCTCAAAAGTCTAAAAGCTTAACCAGCCTAATTCCTGGTCCTCACACCTTATATACCTTTCTGCTTCCTGCCATCACTTTCTGGGATTAAAGGTGTGAGTCACCATGCCTGGCTGTTTCCAATATGGCATTGAACTCACAGAGATCCGCATGGATCTCTGCCTCCAGAAAGCTAGGATTAAAGGCGTGTGTGCCACCATTTTCTAGCTTCTATCTAGTGGCTGTTCTGTTCTCTGACCCCAGATAAGTTTATTAGGGTGCACAATATTTGGGGGAACACAATACCACCACAGTTCTGCTTTCAGAAAACAAGCTCCACGAGTCTCATTTGAAGGAAAAGCCCAATGGATGGCATTATTTGGGATGTTGCCACAGTGTTCTGGGGTGCTGGGTTTAATGGCACCCTGGAAAAAAAGTGTTCCATGCCAAGGACTTCATGCACCAGCCGACCTGAGCCTTGTGCAGTAGCCGGCAGCCTCAGCAGGGAGCCTGAGGCGTCTCTACCCTTCCTCGGACTCTAGGGTTGCTGTTTTGGCTACTCCTGTTTTGCAGAGGGGGAAACTAAGGCTCAGAGAGGCTGCTTTGCTCAGCCGCACTCCTGGCCTGAAATCCCTTTCAACCAGTTGTGTCTGAAGTCCAGCTGCCTCCAGCTGTCCCCACAAACCCAGAGCTTCCGCCTGGAGGAGTGAGATCCCACTCCAAGTCCTGAGTTCCTGAGGCAGAGGCCACCTGACCTTCCGGCAGGTTTGCTCCCTTGCTGTTCTTGAGACAGGGTCTCTCACTGAGTGCAGAATTCCCAGGTTAGACCCTGAGATGTTCTTGTCTCTACCCCACACCCCCAGAGCCGAGATTAGAGGTATAAGCCATGCAGGTGCTGGGGATCAAACCCAGGTCCTCATGCTTGTGAGCCAGGATCTTCCTATGGAGCGCTCCCCAGCCCTGATTTTCTTGTTCTTATTTGCACACTTGTTGACTGGCCTGAAGAAGGGACACACGGCGACTCAATTTTGCCGTTATTCTCTGAGGCCCTCAGCCTCCGACAGGAGACCTGTGTCCTCTCCCACTCGTGGGAGACCCAGCAAAGCCATTCCATCCCGAGAAGCAGCGAGTGGACCTTGGAACGGCTCCCCACCCCCACCACTCCCATGCTCAGCCCTTCAGTACCTCTCCCTGGCAGGGGAACGCTGCCCTCTTCTGGCCCAAGTGGACAGTGCGGCCAAGGCCCGCCTCCAGCACTTGGTAAAAGCCCAGAGCAAGTTTAGGAAGACCAACTGATGAGCCTCCGATGAGCCAGGGCAGGCTGGGCTGGCCGAGACCGAGACCGGGTGGGAAGGAAGGCTGTAAGATGCCGTCTCCCTCAAACAGATGCACACAGCCCCTGCAGGCAGCAACTGCCCCTGCCATTGCACACCCAAGTGCTGCAGCGCGGGCAGACTGTCTCCAGCAGAGAGGCCCTAAATGCAGTTTGGGTTCAGAGGAGACTAATCTTGAGCTAGACACTAGAGGTGGTCCAAGATGTCTGGGAGGCAGGAGGACGCCCCACCTCAGCAGGACTCTTGGGCTCAGAGGTGAGGCGGGGTGTTTCCTTGGTGCTCCCTGCCCAGAAGCTCTCACCTGCGCCCAAGAACTCAGCAGGAAGAGCAGGCAGCTACCTGTCACAGTGTGCCCAGCTGACTGGTCCAGGTCTCTGCATAGAGACACCGTGTGAGACAAGAGGGGTTCGGCCCGCTTCCCCTCCTCCCCGCTGCAGAGTTAAGCGCCTCCTCAGGTAGCTTGTGGTCTGGAGGGCAGCTATGAGGGGAGAGGGCAAGAGGCTTAGGACTTCCTTCTTCTCAAGGGTTGAGCTAAAGCCAGAAAGCGCTTGCAAGAGAAGTCTCAGGTCCCACCTCCCAGAGGGCAGATGGTGACTGGTGTGGGTTGGAGCACTCCAGGCCCCATAGGAGTGGAGTAAGAACATGGGAGCTGGCTAGGGGAGCAATGTGGTGGGAAGGGCATGGGAGACAGACATGGGGATCTGGAAGGAGAGGCCCCTCCCCTAGCTGGGGCTGATGGTCAGCTTCAAGGGCAGGGGGAATGACAGGCTTGGAGGTTTCGCCTGAGGACATTGTACCCAATGACAACCCCTGTCATTTCCCTCCCTGAGGAGCCCGAGCGACATGCTGGCTCCTAGAGGTGATCGGCCCAGGGACTTCAGGATATAACCTAACTGGGCCCCTTGTTTGGCATCAAAACTTCCCATATATGATCACCCCAGGTAAACTGAGGGTTACCACCGAAGGACTGTGGCACAACCAAGCTTTGCTTATGGATGTCGAAACTCTGTCCCTACTATGTGCCTAGCACACTGTGAATGGGGCTTCAGGGGACATGAATCCCTTTTGCCATAGGCCTTCTAGTCCTCAGGAGACACAGGAAGTCAAACTTCGTGCAAGTTAGAAGTACTGAGAGCTCCTGAAGCTGAACCCTGAGTCCAAGGACCTCAGGGAACTGTGGCTCCAAAGCCAGGAGTGGGGGGAAGGAATACGCAGTCTCAGGGATGTGTGTGCAAACAGTGTGTGCAAAGGCCCTGAGGCCCATGCTGGGGAAACATTTACTTTTCCAGCAGATGCACCTGGCATCATCAGTCCTTCCTTCTGCTCCGGGGTGACATTGAGGTGGCACCTTCTGACCCTCCAGGAAACTCCAGGTACCAGTCCTACTGAACTGCCAAAATGGTCCTGCGGCCATCGCCTTCCAGGCCCTTGACCTGTGGGAAACAGGCTTTCATCTGGCAATGCAACTGAACCAGCGTGAAAAGGCTGCAATCAGCTGGCCTAGGGATGCAGTCAGGACTCTGTTCCTCTCTGCAAGTTCAAGTGTACTTGAGAGCTCCAGCCCACAGATGGAGAGCTGTGACCCCACAGGAATTAGAGTAATCCCGGGAGGAAAGGACTCTTTTGCCAACCACCTCCCTGCACTGGGACTCCCCCTCAGTCTCCTAAAGATACCTAGACATGGTTATGTCCAGGCAGCTAACAATACCCAAGTTCTCTCTGGCTTTGCAGCTCCTGCCCCATACGCTGTGTGGCCCGGTGTCCAGCTCTTGGGGTCACTTGCTTGGGTCCCAGTGACCCAGCAGAGATACAGCTAACTCATTGTGGGGCAGTCTCCTGTCTCCCAGTGGAGAGCGAGCATGTAGCCTCACCAGGCTGAGTCCTTCATCAGGGCCCTGTCTGTCCTAATTACCCTGGGATAGTCCGTCCCGAGCAGAGAAACTTCTATAATTTGGGTAATAAAATATCTCTTTGAATTTCATCCTAAGCCCATAGCGATTATGACAATAAAACACACAGTCAGCGGTGGAGACTTTCACCGCAATGGCTCCAGGCCTGAGGTTAATAAATGGTAATTATGCACCCCAGCAGCATCCCTTTACTCAGCTCCCAATGTGGAAACTGAGGCAAAAGGAGGTCAAGGACCTGGCCTGAGGTTAGAGCTACTTACACTGCAAGCCTGACTCCAGCCCTGCTGGGAAGCTGTGGGAAATCCCCCCCACCCCAACCCCAGCACCCATCACCTCGTACAGTGTCCTTGGATGGCGGGTAGGGAGCAGGACAGACTCCAGCTAGACCTGGGGAGGCCGCTTTGTAGTAGATCGGATGGACACATGCAGAGCCTGGGATAGAAGTATGGGCCTGTAATTCCAGCATTTGGGAGGCTGAGGCAGGAGGATAGTGAGTTTGAAGTCTGTCTGAGCTACACAACTGGGGCCTCTCTTAAACACTCCAAAAAACAGTCAAGTGCCGTGTTCACCTGTCACTGGCCTGAGGCTTGGCAGGGCAGGAACTATTATTCTCTCCTGCAGGTTGGGTCTGAGCTGGGGGTCAGCTTCACCCCTCCTTTGCTCCTCCTCCGCACCCCAGCCTACCCTCCAGGTCTCAGTCCTGTGTCCCCTTTGGAAATGCTGAGATGTGGAAGGAATGCTTGCCAGGGATCTAGGGGTACACTCACCTTGTCATGGTTCCCCATCGGGTGCTGCTCTGCATACGTTCAGAGAGATAGAACAGGTGTCCTGGACATTCAGTTCCCAGCTCTCTGGCCCTGCTGTGCCATTAATGCCAGAGCGTGAAGGTTCTGGTAAGGCTGCCTGTCCCGATGCTTACAATGTGCTGAACTGGTGTGTCAATCCTTACACACCAATGGCCCAGCTTGGAGGAAGGGAAAACTGAGTGACTTGTCCTCAAGTCCACAGAAATGAGATGGAGGGGCTAAGTGGGACTTGGCTAGAGCTAGTGCTGGCATCCGGGGACCCTGGATTCCTGGCAGTGATGCTCTTCTTGTTATTTATTACCAGCTGACCAAGGGGCCTGTACTGTTGAAGACGCTACTTCTAGGCCCTGCCCACTACGGCCCATCGACTTGCCAGATAAAGGTGCAGGGGACATGACAGGAGGCTGCGAGTGTGAACTGCATACAGGCGCCTGGTAGGTAGTTTGGGGAGACACTGGTAGGTCACCAGGCATTGCAGATACTTTGGCTGGCAACTGCTGGCTCGGCATGGTGATAGTCCTTGCTTACTGAGAGCGACCTCAGAAGTGGCAAGCCTTGGGGACAACTCAGAAGCTGGTCTGGACGCCACTGAGTCCCCAGGCAGAAGGAGCAGAGGTAGACCTCGAACTCCATGGTCCTCTCATCTTGCAGGTGAGTGCATCCACTCTATGGCTGCCTTCACTATAGCTGCATCCTTGGCTGATGTCAGAACTCAGCTTTTTGGGGGGTTACCAATGTAGACAGAAGGAGCCAGTGGTTCTCCAGGAAAACTCCAGGCCTCCAGAACCAGATTGGGACTCTGAAGCACCCAGCCTCATGAACTGGACAGCTCTAGGTTCTCAGATTGTCCAGCATGCAGTCAGCCAGACTACCAAAACCACATCATGTAAGCCAATCTAGTGGTTCCTGTTGTAACAGGCATTCGTTCCACATTCATTCAATCTTTAGAACCCTGACTAACACACAGGTGTAGGGTGGGAGACCAGCATGTGCTCAGGGGGCTGGCACACAGTTGAACTTACAAGACAAGCAAAAACACAACAGACAGATGGAGCAACCAATGAGCAGGCAGCACACACAGCGAGGATCGTGGGACCCAAGGGTGACCCAGGTATTAGCCTTGGTTGTCAGCTTGATTGGATCTGGAACCAGCTATGAGATAAGCCACTGGGCATGCCGTGTGAGAAGCAGCAGATGAGTGTTCACTAGGTACCCCCTGCCCTGTCTGGGATGGACTCACTCTCCACACACATCCGCCTGCTCAGACGGCAGATCCAGAACCCTATAAAAACCTCTCACAGGAGACTGGGAGCTTGCTCAGGGGTGGGACCACCAGCCTCTCTTTGGGGCACTCTGCTAACCCCAGGATTATAAGCTGTGTTTTTTCCCTTTTTCTCTTTCTTTCCTTCTTTCTTTCTTTCTTTCTTTCTTTCTTTCTTTCTTTCTTTCTTTCTTTCTTTCTTTCTTTCTTTCTTCCTTCCTTCCTTCCTTTCTTTCTTTCTTTCCTTCCTTTTTTCTTTCTTTCTTTCTTTCTTTCTTTCTTTCTTTCTTTCTTTCTTTCTTTCTTTCTTTCTTTCTTTTCCTTCCTTCCTTCCTTTCTTGTTTTTTTTTTTTTTTAAATCTTTTTTCAACAAGGTTTTTCTATGTAGCCCTGGCTGTCTTGGAACTCACTTTGTAGACCAGGCTGGCCTTGAACTCACAGAGATCCATCTGCTTTTACCTCTGGAGTGCTGGGATTAAAGGATGCCCCACCACCACCTGGTTTATTCTTTCTTGAGAAATAATTGAAATTACAGAGGAGGGAAATGGAGAAGCCTGCCCCGCCCCTCAGCTTCACTGTGGTACAGACCTTTCCTTCCATGTTCATAGTAACAGTTTTTAATAATTACTATGAGAATTGCAACATCTTTCTTAGTGAATACTTGTTGGCACTAAGTACAAAACGAAGTCTCTAAAAGAAAGATTTATTTTTTATTGATGATTTATGTGTGTATACATGCATGTATCTGTGCACACACTCCGGTACATATATGCAGGTGCCCATAGAGGCCAGGAGGTCATATGGAGCTGGAGTTACAGATATTTGTGAGTTCAGGAATCGACCTCTTGTCCTCTGTAAGAGCAGCAAGCACTCTCAACCACTGAGCCTCTTTCTACCCCGAGGTGACATCTCATTTCACCTGGAAAGAGAGTTAACCCTGAAAGGGCCTGGGGACAAGATGTAAAAGCACCCTTCTCCCTGCCCTTGAAAGGAAGTTGGTGAGATATAGGAGGGTACTGCATCTCTCTCTCTCTCTCTCTCTCTCTCTCTCTCTCTCTCTCTCTCTCTCTCTCTCTCTCTCTCTCTCTCTCTCTCTCCCCACCCCGAGCAGGGAAGGAGAGAAGTTTAGGTTGGCACATAGCTGTGCAAAGGCCCTGGGGCAGGAGAGAACTGGGTGTGGGGGAAAGCCTGGAGGCGGGTGCCTTGGCTGGGGGTGGTTGCAGAGAGCCTCGAGGCTGCAGTGGAGTTTTACTCTAGCATCCTGAGACAACAGGGCTACACTTTGAGTGTGACACATTCCCCCACAGCCTTGTGTGCCGAAGGCGTGGTCCCCAGCTGGTGGCACCGTTGAGGAGACTAAATAAAGGGAGTGCTGCCATCATCAGTGATTGATCTACCGATGCGTTCATGCTGGACTAGTGGGGGTGGGGTCTGCTTGTGGGAAGCAGGTCCCTGGGCTGTGTACCTTGTCCCTCGGCCCTCTTTCCTGCCGCTGGTCCTTTATGAGGTGAGCAGCTTCCTCCACCTCCTGTTATGATGCTGTCTCCAAACACCAGCCCAGAAAACAACCACATCCTCCAAAACCCTGAGCCAAACACATTCTTTCCTCTTTAAAATTGCTCCTCACTCAGGCCTTTGATGAGCATGGGGACAGGTGGCCAGAGGCCCCATCTTATTCCCTAAAACTCGGAAACAAACACGAAGACTATTATGGTCTGCAAATCTTTTCCTTAAGAGGCAGGGAGCAAGCGCATTAGCCTGTGGAATATCAGGTGAGCACTGGGCAGCTCTGTTGTGGCAACGAGGCAGCAAGGACATTCAGATGTACAGAAACGTCAACACGCAGAGAATTGGTGCGGCCAGCCCGGGATGACAAATCGTTATCTAGTTGACAGCTTTCATTGACTGTTTGCGATGTGCGGTGCTGAGAAGAGGTGACATTGCAGAAGAGACCGCTGCTGAGCCCTGCCCTTGTGACACTAACGCTCTGCTGGGAGAAGGGGACAGGGAGATGAGCCATGAAGACAACAGGAGAATCGAAAGCAAGAGACACGAGAAAGTAGCAGATCCGTGGGAGCTGGATGCACGTGAGTTGAAGCAGAACTTTCCAGGCAGACGGAAGCACATGCGAAGGCCCTGGGGCCCAGTGCCATGGTGGGTGTGGAAAGAAGGCTGAGGAGAGCCACAGACTCCAGGGAGGCATGGGAAGCACCCATAGTTGACATTCACAGGAAGCATTCATCCCACAGATTCGAGGAGAAAGACCACCAACCCAAATCATCATGGCCAAATCAATTAAAACAAGCTTTTAAAAAATGTATTTTTTTATGTGTATGGGTATTCTGCCTGCCTCTGTGTGTGTGTGTGTGTGTGTGTGTGTGTGTGTGTGTGTGTGTGTGTGTATAGATGCACCACATGCATTCCTGTTGCCATGAATCCCCTGGAATTGGAATTACACACAGGTGTGAGCTGCCATGTGGGTGCTGGGAATTGAACTCCAGGTCCTCTAGAGGAGCAGCCAGTGCTTCTAACCTCTGAGCCATTTCCCAGCCCCAAGCAAGCTTTTTTTTTTTTTTTTTTTTTTTGTGTGTGTGTGTGTGTGTGTGTGTGTGTGTGTGTGGACATGGGCTATCTACCCCCAAAGGCAGGATTCAAGAGATCATTATTGGATATGGGTGAGATAAGGGTTTTTATAGGTCAGGAATAGGGGTTTCCAAATGGGGAACCGGATGGGGTTACAAAAACAGAATATAAATATAACAAGGTGGTCAGTGGCCATATTAACCTTTTGAGACAAAGGCATGGCTGCCGTTTCCTGGAATAGGCGGTACAGAACCATTTGTAGTTAAGCTTACAGGTGGGGCACATCCCAGTCCTTGAGAAGCAGATTTCATCATAACCAGGAATGGGGCTAGTCTGTCTTTACTGTAAGATGACTTTCAAGCCCGAGATGGAAGCAGGCTGGCTTATCCGAAGAATAAATCTGAGCCTAGGGATTCAAGAGTCATATGCTCGTACATTCAACAAAGCTGTCCTGTCTTCTGCTTCCAAAATTCCCAACTAATGGGGCTCGGTGGTGTCAGGCTGGGCGTGTGTGTGTGTGTGTGTGTGTGTGTGTGTGTGTGTGTGTGTCTTGTGGGGGGCTCTGCCAGGACCAGTCACAGTATATGCTTGGGTCTTTCAGGCCAACAGCAAGCCCAGCAGACACATAAACCAGGGGCCCTCAAGAGGTCCCCTAACCAGAGCCCTAAGTCAGTAGAACCTCAAACCATATGGTGCCACCCTGAAATACAGGCAGGCTGGAGAAGGATGCTGACACTGGTCCAGAAATGGATGTGGACTGAGCCCTGGGAGGTGCTGAGTTGGTTACTCTCTGGGGATGAGTTGGGAGGTGGATAAAGAGATCCAGGCACCTTCTGGGATCTGATTCTATGAGCCCAAGCTTCCATTGTCTGTCTTGATTGACAGCATGCAAATGGTTGTCCATAGAAATGCAAATGAGCTTTGTCCTGGGACAGCAACCATTATATAACAGCTCTGTGACCATTGACCAGCTTTGCATCTATTTGTAAATTCATGTCAGCGTTTTGAGGCTTTTGTGTGTGATCACAGGTGTAAGTGTGCCTGTATGTACTTGTGGTGTGTGTGTGTGTGCCTGCATATGTACGTGCATGCCTGTGTATATGTGCATGCATATATGTGTGCATGTGCTGGTATGTGCATCTGTGCATACACACACATGCATGTTAGTTGAAATTTCCCTTTGAGCCCTAGTGACACCTTCGCATGTTGGTAAAAATGGTTATTTTCAATTTGCATCGGAGACACACTGTGAATTTAAAAGTTGTTCTCTTTTCCCACACACAGTTTTATTTGGAACCTTGTGATGTGGCTGAATTTCCACTGCCCCAACTTACAGATAAGAAAGCTGAGCCAGTGGGCACAGGCCTTTAGTTCCAACACCCAGCAGGTAGAGGCAGGAGGATCTCTGAGTTCGAGGCCAGCCTGGTCTACAGAGTGAGTTCCAGGACAGCCAGGGTGACACAGAGAAACTCTGTCTTGGGGGTGGGGATTGGGAGAATGGAGAGAAGGAGGGAGAAAAGGAGGGAGGGAGGGAAAGCTGAGACTCAGGGAGTCTCTTGAGTCTAGCAAGACCACACAGGGACCTTGCTGAGCCCAAGTTTTGTGCCCAGGCCCAGGTGCCACGTCTCACTGCTGTGTGTTGGCTGTGGCAGTTGTGCCGCGGGCAGTCTCCCCTCTCCCACGCTGATGGGCTTCAGGCTGGTGTCCTGGACACTGGCTGTGGCTCTGCGGTGCTAGCTGGTGTTGCCACAGCTCCGAAGAGCAGGCCTCCCCTCTTCTTCTCTTCTCCCGCTCCCCCTGAGCTCCCAGTCCAGAGCTGTGAACTTGGGGCTCCTGGCTCCAGCTGGGCGTCGTCCTCACCCCTCATCACCCTCAGGCTCTGTGCCTTTGATTTATTTGTTTTCATGATGTCAAGGTAAAGAAACAGTTATGATTATTATCGCAGACCGGCTCTGAGGGATCGCCAACAACACCAGAGTCTGAAAACCTCCCCAGAAGGTTAAAACACCCAGGGACTAGCTTAAGCCGGAACTGAATGGAGTGATTCTTCAGAATAACCGAACCACAAATATTATCTGGTGGAGACTACTAGCCTGTTTCTCACTTGACTGCTGTGCCTGGGTGAACATCAAGTGACAGCCAGGGGACAGAGCCTGTCCCTACCGTGCAGTGGCAACAAGGCTCACAGCCAGAGGCTGCACCAAGGGCCTGTGAGCGCCTCCAGGCTGAGGGCTGAGAGGCGGCCACTGGCCAGAGCAACAGAGCCACTGCACCCGGAGGGAGGCAAATGAACCCTGTGCACACACGCACCGTCCACACCTGTTCTAGAAGGACGGAAGGAAGAGACTCTTAAAAGGTGTCCTCTGACCTCCACACATGCTGCTGCAGCAGACGGTGCCCCTACCACCCCCACCCCGACACACACGTATGAATAATAATTAATATAATAAAATAAATCTTAAAGCAGGCTGCCCACACAGGGTTTGGAAATTCTCACCCTTTCCAGGTATTGCAGTTTGGATGTCAGATGTCCCCACAGGCTTATGTGTTTGGACAATTGGTCCCCAGCTGGTGACACTGATTTGGAAGGCTGCAGAGGTTTAGGAGGTGGTGCTTCCCTGAAGGAAGTTCATCACTGGGGTGGGCTTTCAGGGTTCATGGCCTGGCTCTGCTTCCCGACCGCACGTCATGTGACCAGCCACCTCGGACTTCAGCCACCATGCTTTTCCTCAAGGTGGACCATAAGCCAAAACAAACTCTCTCTCCCTTAATTTTAACTTTATTTTTATTTTTGAAGCAGGGTTTCACTATGTAGTCCTGGCTAGCCTGGAGTTTGCTTTGTAGATTTCTCTTCCTGACATAGGACGACAGGACAAGGACCAGGGACTCTCTCACCACTGCTGGTGTGGGGACCTCACTGGATTGAGCCGCTTTGGAAAACTTCTTGGCTCATTTTCTCAAGCACCTACATATCCACGCAGAACTGTGTGCACAAAAGATTTGTGTGTGAAAGCACAGAGCTTTGATCTCATAAGCCAAGAAAGAGCAGTCAGGAGGTCCACCCCTCAGACCCCAAATGAGCCACATCCTTCTAGCAGAGTTGGAGCCAAAGGATTTCTTCTTTGGGGAGTCCAAGGCTGTAGAGTTCTGGTTAACTCAAGAGGCCAACAGGGAGATGGACAGCAGGTACAGAGGGCACGTGCTTGCCAGGGAATATTACTTGGCAACAAACATGAACAATTTCTGGTATGCAAATAATGTAAATGAGCATAAAATGGTGCTAAGTGAAAGATGCTAGATATAAATTTAAAAGCAGAGTTTCAAAGACAGACAGACGCACTCCACAGCCCCTTAAGTTGAGAAAACAGATCTCTTGGTGGCCTAGTGGTTGGTAGATAAAGACTTGCCCAGGAGCAACTACCCAGGTCTGGAGACCTCCTGTGTCTGGTGGTGGTTACACAGGTGTGCACACATGGAAAACATGCTCAAGCCAACCCTTGAGACTGGCTCACTTTCCTAATTAAAAGGTTATCTTTCCATATTGGCACATTTGGGTCTGATTCATTCTGCGGGAAACTGTAGAGATCGAGTGCGTGGAATTGGCTTGTTTTTAATCTCTGTTCTATGTGCGGATTTACTGGTCATTCCCAACTTCTCGGCTGTTACGGGCAACTGTCATCAGCAAGATCCTGCAGCGCTTTTGTTTGTGATCCCCAAGGTAAATTCCTAGAAGTGGTTTTAGTGGGGCCCAGGGATCTGCCTGCCGATGTTTCTCGGTTATTACCCAACTGCCCGTCAACGTCGCGGCTGCAACACTTGGGCCATGAATACCTCACTCAGGGAGTGGCACTCTGCCACACCCTTGTTGGCTCTGGATGCCTTTGGTGGCTGCCCTGTTCATCCATCTGATAAGAAAAACATATTTTATTTTTCCAAATTCTTAAAAATTTATATTAATGAGAAGTTGCCTGGATTTTGTAAAAATTCATTTCCCCTACTGGGTCTCTGCACCTGATTTTGTTTAAAGGGAGTTTTTGCTGTTAAATACAATCAATTCTAACTTAATATTAAAACAGAGGCAGGACTCCGTATCCTGAAGCTGAATTGCACACTACAAGGTGAGTCTTTAATGAGGTTTAAATTGGAGAGGAATCAAGTCGGAACGCTGGCTACCCTCCTCCAGCTGCGGGCGAGGCGCTTTAATCATCCGTGCGTCCGTTTGTCCATCTGTACTCAGAAATGACAATACTATTCTTTTTGTTGGAATGACTAAGCCAGCTACTCATGCAGCGCCTGGAGGGTCTCAGCATGGCTGTGACCGCTCAATGCCACCAGTGAGCTCCCTGATGCCTGGGCTCCAGCCTCATCCTTGTAAAGCTGCAGGAGACCTGGTCCAGCTCCTACCTCCTTCCCAGGTTCCTGCCTCTGTCTGCCCCTGGCACCCTGGTGAAACTCTCACTTCTCTGCCCTGAGCACCATGTCTCAGCCTTCCGAAGTCACCAGATCACCAGTGATCCACTCCAGGGTGTGTCTGATGGCCTCAGCAACGAAACACATGCCACATCTGTGACTTCCAGAGTGACATCTCAAGGATGCGCCACTCCCAGGACAAATGTCTCCCTGTCCCTTCACCCTTTACCATCTTCTCTTCCACACAGCAGGTCAGCAGCCTTCCATGGACCCCGACATGGCCTATTACAGGACTCTCCTGTAATAAGGACACTCTGAGAGTGATTCCTGCCAGGTCCCTGCCAGCCTTGGCTCACCTCTAATTCATTTCCTGGGACCCTGGGAACATCTCCCTTCCTCTGAGTCCAGGGTCAATGCCAACACTGAATGGGGCGGGGATGGGGCTCATTTTTCGGTTGGGAAATCTCTTCCCACACAGTGGACAGGGTTCGGGACTAACGACCAAGCCTTGGAGAGCCAGGTCCCCTCCTAGTAAGTTGCAACACCAGCTGTTAATATTTCTCATCTCTCCCACTGGCAGCCCCGCCCACCTCTCCGGGTTAGGCAGCCCCACCTCCTGGATCCTCCCATCAGTCTGACCATCCCAGGAGAGACGGCTCTTGTCAATTCCCTCTCTATCCCTGACATGTTTGCTGAAGCCCAGAATCAAGCCCCACTTTTTCCATTAAATAATCCATTATAAGCTCAATCAGAACAGCTTTCGGGGAGTTAGGAGGAAGGATGGGTGCACATTTTACTTACTCAGTGTTCTATTTTTGTTGTTGTTTTGTTTTGTTTTGTTTGTTTGTTTTACTGTTGTTTTCTTGTCTAGCTTGAGGGCTAGAAACATGATGCATTGTTTTACTGATGCATACTGATGATACGATACATTGTTTAACAATGGCCAGGTAAGACATAGGGCACGAAGAGGCATGCTGAGAAAAAGAAAAGCCCTCCTCACAGTCTGCTTCAGAATCTGGCTCCTCCCCCAATAGGAGAGCTTGCTGGACTAGGGTTCCTTCTGCTGGTGTTGAACACTAGGTCATAAACACGTGGTTTCCCTTTGCTTTGCATGGAGGGAGACAGCTAGCCGGACAGTGGCCACAGCCAGGAATGACCAAGGGTCTGCAGACAGATGTCTCCTGAACAGCTGTGCACTGCCATTCACTGGGAGGGTGCCTTGCTTCTGCTGTCCCCAGTCTGCAGGAGAGGAGAGGGAGGGTCGGCAAGGAGCTGGCAGGGGAGGTTCAAGGTCACACAGGACAGAGTGGCCCTCCCACCTCCCTGCACCAGGGCTCCCCACCTCACACTGCTGATATCTGGGGCCAGCTCACTGGCCTGGTGGTGGAGCCACAAGCCAGCTAACCTGATGCCAGTGGGCGCACCCTGGGGCTGTGACAATCCAGCACATCTCCGGGCACTGCCGAGCGTCTCCTAGGGGCAGCATGGCTTGGGTGGCCAACCTCTGCTCTCGGTGCACTAGAGACATGACCATGGGAACCTCTAAATCCATGGTTCCCAACCTGTGGGTTGAGACCCTTGATGTTGAATGACCCTTTCACTGGGGTCCCATATCAGACATCCTGCATATCAGATATTTCCGTTATGGTTCATAACAGTAGCCATGAAATACGTTTATGGTCGGGGATCATCACAACACGAGGAACTGTATTAAAGGGTCACAGCATCAGGAAGGTTGAGAACCACTGCTCTAAAGGTTGTAGGGACTTCTCGGGAGCCAAGTAGGTCACCAGCAACTTGCTGTCTGTCTGCTCAGCTGAGATTTCCAGGCCTGGGTTCTGTCTCTCTACCTGAGTTTACCAAGAACACAGTGTGTGCACAATAGAGGCTCTGTGTGGTTACAGACCAAATCCCAGCCTCTCTCACCAAATGGAGCAGAGGTTCCCACTAACCATCACCACAGCCAGGGCTGCCAGAGGATGTTCTCTCTGTCTTGCAAAATACCTGTAAAGGATTGAGTCAGTGGCTTGATACCAATGATGAGACAATCTCCTACTGTGTGTGTGCATGCATGTGCCTCTGTGTGTGTGCCTCTGTGTGTGTGCATGCATGCATGCATGCATGTGCCTCTGTGTGTGTGCCTCTGTGTGTGTGCATGCATGTATGTGCCTTTGTGTGTGTGTATTAGTGCATGTGTGTACATCAGTGTGTGCACCTATGTGTGTGCCTCTGTGTGTGTGCATGCATGTATGTGCCTTTGTGTGTGTGTATTAGTGCATGTGTGTACATCAGTGTGTGCACCTATGTGTGTGCCTCTGTGTGTGCATGCATGTGTGTGCCTCTGTATGTGCCTCTGTGTGTGTATTTGTGCACGTGTGTACCTCTGTGTGTGTGCCTCTGTATGTGCCTCTGTGTGTGTGCATTCATGCATGTGTGTGCCTCTGTGTGTGCCTTTTTTGTGTGTGCATATGTGTTCGTGTGTGCATACATACCATGGTATGTGCGTGGAGTCAGAAGACAGCTTTTGGGAGTTCTCTCCTTCCACCATGTGAATACTGGGGAAGAAACTGAGGTCATCAGGCTTGGTGGTGATCCTGATTGTGTTCCCCAATATATTGTGAACACTAATAAACTTATCTGGGGTCAGAGAACAGAACAGCCACTAGATATAGAGGCCAGAAAATGGTGGCACAGATGCCTTTAATCCTAGCATTCTGAAGGCAGAGATCTGTCTGGATCTCTTGAGTTCAAAGCCACACTGGAAACAGCCAGACATGGTAACACACACTTTTAATCCCAGGAAGTGATGGCAGAAAGCAGAAGGGTATATAAGGCGTGAGGACAAGGAAATAGAGCCTGGTTAAGCTTTTAGGCTTTTGAGGAGCAGTTCAGCTGAGATCCATTTGGATGAGGACAGAGAGGCATCCACTCTGGGGAAACAGGATCAGCTGAGAAACTGGCAAGGTGAGGTGGCTGTGGCTTTTTCTGTCTCTCTGATCTTTCAGTGTTCACCCCAATACCTGGCTCTGGGTTTGTTTTTATTAATAAGACTTTTTAAGATTCGTGCTTCACTGAGCCATCTCCCTGGCCCCAGTGCCCTCCCCACTTTTAAAAACAAACTGACGTGAATTATATTTTTCACATCTAAATCAATGTCTGTATAATCTAACAACCAAGACCGATCAGAAAAAATCTCCAGTCCACACCACAACAGACTCACATTCTAAAGCACAAAGAGCGTTTGCTTTTTTTTAAATAGTAAAGCCCTTGGCCAGGCACTGTCTTGTCTCTAACGTGCTGAGTAGATGGATGCTGCGTTACTTTTCTAGCCCAGACACAGCTCTGGGACTGAGACGACGTCCCAGGAGATCAGCAAAAACAGCAGCAAGCCAGGGACAACTGTCACTGAAGGCTCCTGCTTGCCGCAGAAGTCTGACAGGAGGGATGCGGAGGGCCCTTGGTCCCCACAGTAATCTCTCCCCAGATGTGACACTTCCTAGGTGACCCGGTGTCTGGTGCTTCACACCAGTCCTATCGGTCTCCATTAGACAGACGTGGACGGTCTCATGGTCTCATGGGCAGAGCAGGACACTGGGACTTGGCGCGTGCGCATGTGTGTGTGTGTGTGTGTGTGTGTGTGTGTGTGTGTGTGTGTGTGTGTGTAAATTTGCCCTAGACTCCTCACTGGCAAGCAGTAGAGTCAGGATTTGAACCCAGGAGAGCTAGCCAACATATAAAACCTGGGTGATGAGAGGGTTACTTGGAGCTTTGGATCACTGCGGCTTCCAGAGCAGCACCCTGTCTGTCATCCAGCCTTTCTGGCCTTCTGTTACTTCCCCCAGAAAGGGCTCTTTCCTGTCCCCTGCACCTGCGGTGGAGACAGAGATCAGGGTCCTCCCTCAGTCTATGTCATGTCAGGGTGCGAGGCAGATGTTCCAAGGACCCCCGACTCAGGCGAGGCCTTTTCTTGCCTACAGAGCCCCCACTCGGACATCTGGCGAGTCTCACAGGAGCTCCTCAGGGCTGGAAGGAACTCTCCTGACCAGGAGAGAGTGGTGCAGAGGGGAAGAGTGGCCTTTGCTACTTCAAACTGCTGGGCCACCTCAGGGAAAAGCCTTCCTTCCTCCACACTCTTCATCCATGGCTTCCTAGAAAGTTGGGAGTTGCCGAAGGCAGGGTGAACTGCCTGGGGCAAGGCAAGGCCGCCCAGGAAGGAGACTGCAGTCTGCGGGAGTTCCATCCCCAGCATCACCTCCTGCAAGGTGAGCGGAGCTCACACCAGTGCCTACCTCACAGAGAGGCAGAGAGCTCAAGCAGCCTGTCGGAATGGAGGCTCCTACTCTCTTTTCTAGCCTTGTCTACCAGGGATGTGTGTGCACGCAGCAAGTGTGGAATGCACAGGCCACACGAGTGACAGAAGCCAGCCAGAGTCCTTGACTGGTCGGGCACAAGTCCCAGATAAACAATCCAGGAACGTGAGACAGAGTCAACACTCACTCACTGTTAGCTGCAAAGAGAGAAGATGGAGGCTGAGGACCCCTCCTCTGGCTTATGAGGAGACTGCAGGAGCAGGAGGAGGCACAGAGCTAACTGCAGATTCCAGAACCATCCGAGACAAAGGTCTGTGAAGAGCTTGGTGGGAACTGGGGACATGGACGTTCTCTGAGATTCTAGCTCTAATACGGCTAATCTAGGCTGGAGAGGCTGCTCAGAGGTTCAGAGCACTGGCTGCTCCTCCAGAGGTCCTGAGTTCAATTCCCAGCAACCACATGGTGGCTCACAACCATCTCTAGTGGAATCTGATGCCCTCTTCTGACATAAAGTCGTACATACAGATAGAGCACTCACATAAAATAAATAAATCATATATATATATATATATATATATATGAATTATGTATACAATGTCCTGCCTTCATGTGTGCCTGCAGGCCAGAAGAGGGCACCAGATCTCATTACAGATGGTTGTGAGCCACCATGTGGATGCTGGGAATTGAACTCAGGACCTCTGGAAGAACAGCCAGTATTCTTAACCTCTGAGCCAGCTCTCTAGTCCCAAAATAAATAAACATTAAAAAAAAAAAAAAAAAAAAAAGAAGAAGAAGAAGAAGAAGAAGATGGTTTGTCTCTGAGATGGGGACTGTGGGCTGCATCCCTCCCCTACCGTGTGTGTGTGTGTGTGTGTGTGTGTGTGTGTGTGTGTGTGTGTGTGTGTGAAGGCAGCTCCCCGTATCTCTGAGAAAGTAGCATTTCAGGGGTAACTCAGCCTTAGCTGTGGCCTCCCACACAGGAGAAGCTGCCCCGGGCCTGCTCTTCCGCTCCAGTCCCTTCCACCAGCTTCTTTAGGGAGCTGCTGTGAGCCAGGCCCTCAGGCCTGTTGCAAGAGGCCAGCTGAGGATGGAGTCTCTCACATGTAATGTCCACCTCTGAGCATCGGCTTGCCGAGGCAGTGAGCAGACACCCAAAGGTGGTGGGTGTGTGTAGTTACAGCATAGGTACGACTTGGAGGGATGGGGGGGAAATGCCATTTCTGGAGTTCAAAAAACACTATGTGGCCAATAGTTCGTATAGTCTCTGAGAGTCCTAAGGTACCCACTATCAACCCAAGTTTGTCTTTTAAGAAAAAAACAAAGACCAACTCAAAGCCCCTTGGTCCGCCACCTGGTGGCAAGACTTGTCATTACAGTAGCCAGGAGGTTCTCCTGCCCCAGAACTGTTGACTTGGACTGAGGGAGGGTGGCTCATGCAGCTGTTTGGTGGACAGGTCTGAGCACCTTCAGAGGTGATGCTCAGAAGCCTGGGTGTCTAGCAACCTTGGCCGGTGGGTGGCTGCTGTGGAGATCCAGAGCTCTTGTCCCAGCTCAGCAGGGCCCTGGCAGCTCTGGAACAGGCCTCAGGAAGGTAAGCCTGTTTGGGCTCCCTGAGGAAGGTAAGCCTGTTTGGGCTCCCTGAGGAAGGTAAGCCTGTTTGGGCTCCCTGAGGAAGGGAAGCCTGTTTTGGCTCCCTGTCGGTGGACAGGTGCTGGCTAGTCCTGCATGTTTCTGTCTGACCTCAGCCATGGAAAGCATGCCTTCTGGACTCTCTCCAGACTCTGTCTCAGTGAGGAGGGCTCTGGGCAATGACTGGGGACAACCCCATCACCAGAGGAGATAGCCATCATGGGAGAGCTCTGTTGTTATAACCAGGGACCTGTGACCAGGGAAATGGCGTGGAATTGTCTTTATCTCATCCTGTGTGGCCTGGGCGAGCAGCAGCACCACAGTGAGCCTCTATTTACCATGGAAAGAACACAAACGTCCTTCTCCTCCTGCAGGCACAAGAAGAGAGGATGGCAGTGCAGCCACCGCTCTGTGCAGTGTCTGGCGGGGTTAGAAGCAGCATCCTTCCCTCGCCGTCTGGCCATGGAGACAAGTAGAGCGGCCGTGGCGAGTGCCGTGCCCTGGGTGCTGCCTGGAGCCCTTGCCGTCATCCTCTCCATCCTCACCACCACACCGTGCGGGCTCCATTTCTCTCCCACACTGAGGAGGCCCCGAGAGGTCACATGGCTCAGGAAGTTCAAAACCGACCAGCCCGCAGGTCTCTCTAGTTCACATGGTTTGTGGGCGTTTGAACAGATATTTGGGTGCAACCGAGGCTGGGAGTCATAGTCTGAAGACTTTGATGCTGCTCTAGGACCAGGCTGTCCTCTCCCCCTAGAGCCTGCCGTGGTCCCCAACGGCTCCCTTCGGCAGCCTGTGTGGCATGGCTTCCCTGTAGCCAGCTCTCTGAGGCAGGGGCTTCCGTTCTAGCTACATGGGAATCTGTGACTGAAGCACCCTGTAGGGAGAGAGACCTCTGCTTGCAAGGACACCTCAGCCACCAGCTGTATTTGGAAGGACACAGCAGAGAGCCAGCTTCACTGGGGATCTTAGCCTGAACTCAGCCAGGGTCCGACACCAGATGGCCCATGTGCCAGCAATGCTTGACTTGGGGTGGGGTGATATGTAGCCGAAAGTTTCTCTGGTTCCATCCTGCCCCCGTGGTCCGGATGAATCTCTTCCACCCGTGGTCCCCAGGTGAGGTGCAGGACTTACAGCATACCTTAGCTCCAAACATAGGCATCACGGCAGCCCACTTCACACACGCCCAGGACCCCAGGAGCCTCCAACAGGGCAGCAGGACTAGGACAGAGCCCCTTCCATCCATTAGTAGTGCTTTGATCTCACCGTGTGCCCGGGCTGGCCTGGAACTTGAGAGACCCTGCCTCTGCCTCTCAGGTGTAAGGACTGCAGGCATGGGCCACTGTGTCCAGCCTACAAAAGCCTATCTTACAACCAAATGTCATCCTCACTGGGCCACATGGTGAGCGCCTGGCACCCATCCGTGGGTTAGGCCACAGCTGCCCAACTCCCAAATCCTCACATGGCTTCCATGGAAAGAGTTCAGCTTCCACAGAACATGGGTGGCTTCCAAGTGCATGGGGACTTCTACAGGACCCTGTGTCCTTTACACTATGTGGGAGAAGTGGCGGATGAACCATTGCATGCTGAGGGACATGTGTCTCTCTTTCCCAGATTTTCTTCCTTCAAGTGAAGCCCCCCCCACTTAGCAAAGATGGGTGGGTGTCAGGCTCTGGCTTAGGATGGGCTCAGGTGTCCAGCGAAAACCTTGGGGCACATATTTTGTGTTTGTCCCCACGGATCCTTTCTAGACTTTTCCCCCAATGATCCTTATATTTTGGTTGTAGTGTGTTGTATCTGTGCCTGTGCCTCCCACGTGGAAGTAAGACCATCCCACCCTCCCCATCCAGTTCTCCTTCTGAGAAGGCACTGGGCAGACTCTCACATCACCCTTCTGAGTCAGACCTCCTAGAGAACCTTCTGGATGCACCACATCTCGGCCTTGGTCCAGACCCACCGGTTTGGAACTGGGAAGAGCATATGCTGGGCATCTGCACTGTATCAAGGGCCCCAGGTGATACAATATGGTGTTGAACTCCCTCCCTGGGGACATGGCTGGGATTGAGTGACCCTAAGGGACGCTCAGGTCACTGAGGCCTTGTGGCTAGACCCCATGGGCCAGGACAATGGCCCCTGCTGCTTACCAGAAGTAACCTGCTGTCTCTGAACTTTGTCTCTGGCCTGAGGGAGCAGTGGCTGCTGGGAAGGCTAGGGGCATGTTGGTGACAGCAGCTAGTGATCCACTAAGGCACTAGATAGACAGGGAGCTTCTGGACACAGGGGCAGAACATTCTAGATCTGTGTTTCTCAGAGAAACAGGCCCAGAGGCCACTGGGGCATCTTGTTTTGTTTCTGAGCATTGGGTTTGGGTGAACTCTCAAGGATCTCTATTTCCAACAAGTTCATGACAGGGCTGTATTGTCTGTCCATGTTCCATGCTTTGGAGAGCAAGACCCCAGCTCGGCCAGTCCCTCAGTGGGCATTGGAGGCATTCTGACAGGTTTTAGCCTGTGCCATTCATCATGCTGGGGTCATTCTGTGTGTCCTGGAGTGCTGAGTGGCAGCCCTGGCCTCTACCTGACAGCTGGCAGGAGCACTCCCACCCTCAGACGTGGTAACCAAACCCATCTATACACATCCCCCAACTTCCTCAGCAGACAAAATCAGCCTTGCCTAAGAATCTGCAGCCAGGGAGAAGAGAAGGAAATGAGGACCGGCAGCTTCATCCGATCCCTGTCTACCCGGAAGCTGCTGGCCTCTTCCAGGTCAGGTGCATTTGGACAGGAAGGAAGGCCAGGCATGGAGGGCAGACCCAGAACCCAGAAGCCACCAGCCTCCAAGCTCCATGCTCTGAGCCAGGAACAGAAGTGTGAACACAAGCAGTTGAGATGAGTCACACAGAATAAACCAGGCGTTCACCAGAGAAGCCAGAGCCGTCCAGGGCTGCCTCCTTGGCCTGACAGGCTGCTGGCTTGCGGTTCATGTGAAGACACGTTGCCTCAGGTACATTTGCCACTGTGTATGTTGAGATCTTTGAAAGGAAATGATCCATGAAAGTAAGAATAAACAAACACGCCTGTGAACCAGGGCTGGTTCAGTCTCAGGAGGTCCCGTACACACACACACACACACACACACACACACACACTCACTCAAATGCACACATACTTACACACTCACATGTACAACACTCACATAATCACACACAACATTCTCTCACACATATACACACTCAATGTGCACACACACTCATACAATCACATGTACACACACTCACACACATACACACTCACTTGTATGAGCAGTCGTATGCACACATTCTCACACATGTACCCACTCATGCACACACTCACATGCACACACTCATGCATACATAGTTACACACTCTGCTTCACACACACACACACACACACACACACACACACACACACACACACCCCCTTCCAGTGCACAGGGTTACATCTGAGCTCATTCTCTAAAGCCAGCAGCTTGTGGGTGGGTGTTGCGTATTGAGGGCCAGCCTCAGTTACCTGGGATTTGAATCTGTGACCACTCACTCTGGAGCCCAGGTGTTTTCCACTCTGCGGTTCTCAGAGCAGTTTTCCTCTTTCCAAACCACAGCCACCACGGTGATGGCGACCTGGCTACGGTCGTGGCATCCTCTCTCTTGCCGCTGCTTCCTAGGGTCACTCCTGTGATCCCCCGAGTTGGACCCCGACTCACCAATGATCAGAAAGCTCACTGTCTGCAGAGAGGGCACAGGGAGACTAAACAACGTGCTTGGGGTTCGCAGCTCACACAGGGGAAGCTAGGGTTTGAACCCTAGTCCGTCTGAATGGATATCCATGATGAAAACGCCTCCTAGCTCCCCTGTGACCTTCACTTTCCCAGCGGTCTGCACCCCAGACCTGCAGTTACAGTGTTCTAGGGAGCTTGTTGGAATGCAGAGGCTGAGTGCCTGGGGATGTCTAAACACAGACTGCCTTCTGCACAGGATGTGTCCGCACTCACCATCATCTGAGACTTACTGTTCAGAGGACAGAGTGATAGCCTGACCCCTGGAGCCAAGAAGTCCCGTCTCCACATACTAAGGAGCTCCTTAAATACCGTCTGGAGAGAAGGCTCATTGGTTAAGAGGACTCTTGCTTGCTGCTCTTGCTGAGGAACTGGGTTCAATTGCAAATACCTCAATCAGACACCTCACAACACCCCCACACCCCTACCTGCTGCCAACTCCAGTTTCAGGGCCTCTGGCACTCTGTTGCAGCCTCCAAGGGCCCTGCACATGTGTGGCGCACATACAAACAAGTACGCACACATGCTTTGTATACTTTTTTTACTTTTAAAAATAAAATAGTTTCCCAAAAATGTCATGAAATTCAAGTTTATGGTTTAAGATGGAATCCCATGGTGCAGAAGGACTTGTGACAATAGCAGCTTCCATGCCTCCCACTGTCCCCATGTCTGGACACCGCGCTCTCCCATGACCCTCCTGTGCTCAGCCTTTGAGTCTGTGGACATGTCACCATGTGGAACAACACTTGAAAATGGTCACTTACATGGTCCCTCCATGGTTTCCCCTCGTCTCACCTCTGAAGTGTCTCTGGAGGCCTTGGGGTGTGTAGACATGTCCAGTGTCTGTTTCCTGTCCTCACACTGTGCCTGGACCTTGACCACTCACATTTAGGAAGGAAGCTAGTGCGGCCGGCCCCTGTCCTCACTCTCTCCTGTCCCTGTCTCCTGTCTCCCTAGGGCCTGTTGAGCCAAGGTGTTCAACAAGCCCTAAAGAGAAAAGAGCTCGGGTCTGTCCTGACTGAGGCCCAACACCCTAGAGCCATGTTTCTTAGAGACGTGATGGGGTGAGAGCCAGGGTAAGCCAGTCAGCCTCGAGGAAGGAGAAGCTGAGAGCAGAGCTCGGAGGGAAGGGGCGAACATGGCTGGTGGGTGTGTGGAAGAGAGACGCTGACCGAAGAACTTCCCAGTTCTCCCCAACTCCAGAAGACAGACAGCCGTGAGAAACCGCTGGGGCCTGGCTGGCTGCTCAGACTCCTTAAGTTTATCTTGGAAATGGTGGGCATTCGGTTCCAGAGGTTAGCTTCCTTCCTTCCTTCCTCCCTTCCTCCCTTCCTCCCTTCCTCCCTTCCTCCCTTCCTCCCTTCCTCCCTTCTTCCCTTCCTCCCTTCCTCCCTCCCTCCCTCTCTCCCTCCCTCCCTCCCTCCCTCCCTCCCTCCCTCCCTCCCTTCCTTCCTTCCTTCCTTCCTTCCTTCCTTCCTTCCTTCCTCCTCTCCCTCCCTTCTTTCATGTATTCCTTCCTAATGCTGGAGATCAAACCCAGAGCCTTATTTGCATATGGGAGACTGCTCTAGCACTGAGCCACACCCCCCAGCCTCCTTTCTAGAAGTTTCTAAATACTTTTACAGAATAGAGGGGGCTTTCCCCGTGCACACAACATACATGAGTGCCACTCATTAAGTTAGTCCTTAAGATGTCACAGCAGAGCGGAAACCCTCTGCCTTTCCTCCCTCATCTTCTTGCTTCCTTAGACCTAAGATGCTGTTGTGGTGATTAGGAAGGGAAGGATTCTCAGCTCCCAGCTCTGGTTTATGAACTGTTAGATATTAAATGTCCCCCTTTGCGGATACTTGTCAAAACAGCTTCACGTCATCTTCCCTGGGAGAAGGATCCTTGTGAAGCCACAGAACTCAAATTATACAAATACCCGTCAGAAGTTATTACAATCAAGGCGGAGGTGGCTGGGAGAGGGGACCACAGAGCCCTTTCTCAGCATGGGGAGGAAGCACTCCCTAGGATGTGGTCTTTGTGTAAGTGAGTGAAAATTCCTCCAGTGAGCAGTTCACCAGCTAGAGCCCCTAGGAGGAAAGATTTGAGGTGGGTGACTGACAGGCAGAGGACCAAAAGCCTGCCCCCCCCACCAGGGTCCTGAGTTCTGGAGCCATCACCTCCCTCTCTCCCTCCCCCTCCCCCCTCCCTCATGCCTTTTGTGACCTTGGTGACCTTCAGCCTCTGAGTACGGCATCCTCATTCCTGAAATGTCTTCTTCCTTGTACAGAGCTCACCTCTGTCACTACCTTGTACCCCAGCCCTGAACAGGTTTTAGCCACGAGGCCCAGGCCACAGGTTGGTGGAGAATGAGAGGATTGGGGACAGGGTGTGATCTCTAACAATGGCTCCTCTTCCCACTTTACTGTACCCCAATCCTTGAGAGACAGAGGGGAGATCGGCCTCAGAACTCCAGCTTTGTTTAGGGAGGTGAGCTTTGGAATCTAACATGAGTGCCTGAAGGGACACACACACACACACACACACACACACACACACACACACACACACACACACACACACTGTTCTAGGCAGCAGGAGGGAGGCTCAGCCTGGAGGGTGTTGCCTGGGTCCCTAGGGAAGACTGGCAGTGATCTGCCACCCTCTCTTTCTTGGGAGCACAGGCTGGGTGCCCTTGGCACTTACCCTTAGGAGAAACAGTGGAGGGGATGCTTCTGGCTCCTGGTGGGTGTCTAGCAACAGCAGGCAGGACACAAGTCTCATGACTGACATGCCCTATGGAGCCAGTACCTCTCCAACCTCAGGCCTGGGGAGCTGGGCTCAGAGGCCTCTCCGCAAGGGTGCTTCAGGTTCTCAGCAGCCTGTAGATTCTTTGGGGTTCAGGGTTTGGCCTGCTCTCTGAAAGTCACCAAGGCCCTCACTACCCCTGTGATTTCTTATTAACCAAGAAGGGCTAGGCCAGTCTCCAAGAGGGATCAGGGTCATCTTCTCAAAAAACGATGGATCCTGGGATGGAGAGATGGTTGGTTACCAGCACTTTCTGTTCTTGGGGGGAACTTGGGTTCAGTTCCCAGCACCCACATGGCCCCTCACAACCTTCTGTTCCCGGGATCCACCGTCCTCTAACTCCCTCTTGTACCAGGCACACACAGAGTGCACACACATGCAGGCAAAGCATTCACACACATAGGCTAAAAATAAATAAGTCTTTTTAAAGAAAATGGTGGATCTAGTCCAATCCTTACCTTCAAGCCCTGCCGCTTCTGATGCCCTCAGGTCCACTCCAGGCTCTGACTGAACCGTCCCAGCTCCACAGTCCGCCCTGACTCTCCTGTCCACACTGATCCCCCCTCCTTCCCTCTTAGCCCCTTCTCTGCCTCCTGCCCCCTCAGTTACCCACCCAAGCTCACCCCAACTGCTTGTCACTGAACCCCTCTTGTCTTCATTTACATGTACGCCCAGTGTCCCTGGCATTCAAACTCAGTCGAAGGGCAGAGGCCAGCAGACCCAGCACCCTCCTCCCTCAGCCCATGGCCCGGGGAAGCTACTCTGCCTCCTGCCTCTCTCTCTGCCTATGGAAGGGTGACAAGCGTCCTGTCTCTCAGCTGCTGGAGACATAGTGATGACATGTTGTCAGATGTGGCTGGTGCTAGGTTCTCAGAATCTGCAGGGTCACCCTGATGGTGCTCTCAGCCACACTTGTCCTCTGTGTGCTCCAGGGCCACCCGTTCCTCTGGGACTCCAGAGGGGGCCTACAAGGGACATTCTCCTCCTGGCTCATTTTAAAGATGGATCTTTTCTGCTACAATTTCTTCTCTCTCTCTCTCTCTCTCTCTCTCTCTCTCTCTCTCTCTCTCTCTCTCTCTCTCTCTCTCTTTCTCTCTATGATTTTTTGAGACAGGGTTTCTCCGTGTAGTTTTGGTTCCTGTCCTGGAACTCACTCTGTAGCCCAGGCTGGCCTCGAACTCACAGAGATCCACCTGCCTCTGCCTCCAGAGTGCTGGGATTAAAGGCGTGCACCACCACCCGGCTCCTCTCTCTTCTTTTAGCTGCCCCGGGCTCTAAAGCCTCCTCCCTCTTCAGAGAAACCAGAGCCGGGGGAAGGTTTGCCAGCCCTTTTCTGTTCTGCTCACTGTCAACCTTCCTAGAGGAAGATGTTTCAAGAGGAGGCAAGCGCATGGAGCAAATGGAAGGCGGGAAGTGACTGTGGTTTGTCTGCTGTACGGTACTTAGTGCTGTCACTCCCATTTAGCAGATGAGGACAAGTGAGGCTCAGAGAGGCAGAGTCCCCCAGGCAGAGTCACACAGCCTAGGAAAGGCAGGGCCACTGTTCATGCCCAGGTTTGTGTAAGCCTCGGCTTTCAACACGGCAGGTCTCACGCCAGGGGTCAGTTGTCCTCTGAAACTCCTGAATGCAGCAAGGACTCCACTTTCTTATTGTAGTTTCTCTTAGTTTTCTATAGAACACAGACGGGTTTATAATCAACTTTAGACGTAATAAATCCTTAGTGCCCAAATAGCATATGAAAGGTGGTGGGCTGGGGGGTGGTGTGGGGGGAGTCCCCATTCAGACTTGGTTGTTCTCTTCCCGTGTGTTCTTCCAAGAGGCCTTGCCTATGAAGGATCTGGGCACGTTCATGAGAACCCTGTTGAGCTCTGCTCAGCCGTGCAGTGAGGGTTAAGCTTCTGAAGCTGTCGGTGATGCCATAGCCTCCTGTTCATCTTAAAACCGACCCCCACCCTCTGTCTCTCCAGATTACAGTTAATCTGGCTTGCACCTAGCTTGATTTTGTTCCAGAACTTTCATACGTGTGTGTGTGTGTATGCATGCATGTATATATGTGTGTATGCATGCATGTATATATGCATGTGTGCACCTCTATGTGTGTGCATGTATATGTATGCACATGTGTATATGTTTATAAATGTGTATGTGTATATATGCATGTGTGTTTGTGTGCATATGTGTATGTATATTTGTATGTGTTTGTGTATATGTATGCATGCATGAGTGAATATGTGTATGTGCGTGCGTGTGTGTGTGTGTGTGTGTGTGTATGTTTGTGCATTTGTATGTGTTTGCGTATGTGTGTATGTTTGTGTATGCATGCATGTACAAATGTGTTTATAGACCTTTCCCCCAGTACTGGGCATGCAACCACTGGCCTTGTGCGTACTAGACAGACACTTCCCTGCTGAGCTACGTCAGGCCCCTTTCTAGCAAAAATAATTTCTGTCTGCAATAGTGCACTCTTGTCTTAGCCCTGCACTTCCTGCCACGTTTTCCTCTGCTCTTGGTTTCTGACGTGAATTTTTTAGTCGCTTACAAAAACAAAATCTATTTTTTCTCTTTTGTTGTCCAAATCACTCTGTCTGGTTTTTCTGTCCTCTCAGCAGTGTTTGACATTTGAGAAAACGTAATCCAGGTCGGCGAATACCTGCTGCGGAGAAGAATCTTCTGGAATGCCATTTTGATTTTGCATGACCTTTGTCAGCAAGTTTGTGTCAAAGGTCACTGAACACATCAAGGTGGGGGTTGGCAGCCAGGTCTTCAGAGGGTGAACGTGTGTCAGAAGCAATTTTCTGAACATCTCTGCCGTGACAAGGCTGCTGTCGGGCTCGGCAATTTTCGGCTCCAAGCACATTCCAGATGTTTCTCCTTGGGGCTGAGGGAGGGTCCCAGCAGGTGTCTCCCCAGGGTCTTTGCCTCCACCTGGCCCCAGTGGGTCACTGCTGTGATACGGAGGCCTGATGAGTGTCCCAAGTTCACAGGCTATCCCAGTGCGCCTGCAGACCATTGAAGGCGTTGTCCTACCTGTTTGAGTGTCTCGGGTCCCAGCCCTTCCCTGATCTAGAAGCCAGACTTGACTCTTGCCTCAGCTCCACCCACAGACAGCCCCGCAGAGTGGAAAGGTCGGCTCACTTTTCTCTGTGAACAAACCGCTTTCATAGTATTCAATTATTAGAAGTCCTAGAGAAACCTGCTCCCTCCCAGGGCATCACAGCCAAGTGGTTGCCCTCATGGTGGGTACGCAGTGTGCCAGTGCGTGTCTTGAACCTGGGATGTCCCCTCAGGCTCCTGTTTGAATGCCTGTTCCTCAGCTGCTGGTTCTGTTCTGGGAGGCCATGGAGCCTTTACCTGGGAGAGTCTGCCTGAGGGGAGCAGATCCCTGGAAGAGGGCTTTTACAGTCTACCCTTGCCTTGTCCCCTTTCTGGTCCTCTGATGTGAACAGTTTGCCACCCACTCTGTCATGAATGGACCTTCCCCATCCCCCGCAACTCCATCTTTTCCGTGATGGACAGAAACCTTGAGCCAGGATAAATCATTTTTCCCTCAGGATGTCTGCACCAGGAGTCTGGTCACGGTGATGCAGAAGTCACTGAAGTGGCTGCCTGATGAATGTGCTGGCACATGTGTGCATGTGTTCTCCTCCCTCACAGTTTTGTGTATGCGGCACATGACAGTTCACAGGATGCCAGCTTGTGTTTCAGGGGCACCATTAGCTCTAAGCAGGGACCCTCTGCAGAGCTTAGTGGACGATATCCCCAGGAGCTAACCTTTTTCAGGGGTTTCTGAACCTCACACTAGGTTAAGCCCCTCCCAGGCATAGCCTCATTTCTAACTGGTCTTATTTAGTGAGAGGAACACGATTGTTATCTTTGTCCTCCCAAGGAACCATCAGAGGGATTTCGGCGCATCTGAGTGGCAAAGTTCACAGACAAGAAGTAGCAGAAGTGGAATTCTAACCCAGATCCACCAATGCTGGAGACGGAAGTCTGAACTTCTTTCTTTGTGTGGAGTTCGAATTCACTTTTATATGGTGCTATGTTACATTAAGTTACTTGTATCTCCTGAGGACCGGCTATGTGCCAGGCCCAGTAGCAAGGCCTGGAGACACAGTGGAGACCAAGAGGGACAGATCCACCCTCATGGAGCTCAGTGACCACAGGGAACAGGCGGCACACCAGTGTCACCCGGAGAGGACCATTCCCTCCTCTAAGTCCACTGAGACCTTACAGCATGGCACTCTGGGAAAGAGGCCGGTAATGATGAGCTACAGATCCAATGACAAGTGTCCTTAGGGCAGTGATTCTCAACCTGGGGGTCCCAATCCCTTTGGGGGTCCTATATCAGATATTTATATTACGATTCATAACAGTAGCAAAATTGCCGTTATGAAGTAGCAATGAAATAACTTTATGGTTGGGGGTCACACAACATGAGGAACTGTATTAAAGGGTCGCAGCGTTAGGAAGGTTGAGAGCCACTGTTCTAGAGGAAGAGGAGCCAACACCCAGGAGACGCAGCAGGGGGCCTAGAGAGGGGACCGGCACAGTCACAAGCCAAGGGCTGCCAGGGCCACCAGGAAGAGGCAGAGTCCTGCTGTGAGCCTCACCCTAGGGACACTCCTGACTTCAGACTCTGGGCCTCCAGACTGTGACGGTGCGTCCCTGTCACTGCAAGCCTCTGAGGCCATGTCATTTACTACAGAGCCGTGACGAATTAATATGAACACTAAAGATACATGTCAAGGTGTGAACTGCGGGAGGGAAGAAATGGGGCCCTTGGACAGGGTTGGGGAAGACGGGGAGGCTGGCATTCACACTGGAGACTGGCACAGAAAAACAGCAGAGAGCAGGCCAGGTGGCTCCTTAGGAGAAAACAGAGAATGATCCAGAAACCCGACTCTGCCAATTCTCACGGTCTGACATTCGCGAGGCGCCCATTAAACAAACTGAGAAGAAATGGGAGCTATTGAGCCTGTCCATAAACCGATTTCATAAGCAGCCCTTCTGTGTTGCATAATTTAAAAAAAAAACACAAAATAAATTTGATTTAACTCAGCATATCTCAAATACCATTTTTTTAAAAAAGTCAATACAAAACTCAGTGAGATACTTTGGTTCTTTTGAACTAATTTCTCTTTGAACTTTTAGCCAAGCCTTTGTGCTCAGGAGTTCTATGAGACTACAGTGTTGGACAGAGCAGTTTAGAAAATTCTGGTCCTTTCCCGGGACTTTCACTGATTTTTTACAACAGTGGCAACATTTGTGCTCTCGGTGTCTCCCGGGCTGTGCAGCCTCCTCGGTGTCTCCCGGGCTGTGCAGCCTCCTCGGTGTCTCCCGGGCTGTGCAGTCAGTGTCTCCCCGGCTGTGCAGCCTCCTCGGTGTCCTCTCCCCAGGCTCATGGTCAGGGTGACATTATACAAGGCACTCCCTAATGCAGCTGTGATGCGGGATGGTCCTATGGCAGATGGAGGTGCCATGGACTGGCCCACCGGGGGTACCATGACCGTAGGGGAGCCAGGGCTTGGGTAGTCAGGAAGGCAAGGATTCGGCGAATGACAGACAGACAACACACTCAGAAGTGGTTTGAATCTGCTGTAATTTTACTTCTGTAAATCAGTAGTTTATATGAAGAAAAGAAAACTATCAAGTCATACAGGGAACAACAAGAGCTTGGCAATAATTTAATTACATCACCTTTTAAAAAAACAGCAAGCACACAATTATTAATGGGCGCTAGACATATTCCTTCACCCACAAGAACTTTATGACCCAAAGAGCAGTCTGTATTTTTTAAACTTAGTACAGTCCCTAGACTTGTGTAGACTTCTTTGTGGTTGCAGTTGTATCCTTCATCTTATCTGGTTTATTATGTACTTTTACTTTTCTGCTTCTCATGACCCACTTAGCCAATTTGTATTTTGTAGATCTTTCCTAAGTCTTTTTTTTAGTTCTTTATCATATATCTCTTTTAATATAAAACCTTTTTATCTGTTGGAATATGGACTCTTATACTTTTACGCCTGTAAGGGGAAGGGGTTCTGCTGTAAGTCCTTAAGTTTTCCATGCTGAACTTCCTTAACGGAGGGGCCCACCATCTGCCTCCTATGAGATAACGTTTTTTGTCATAAATCACTTTAGTTGGGATTCCTAAAGGATTCATAGTGAGTGAATGTTCATTCCCTAGAAGTGCCTGAACCTTTATACTTTTTTTTTTTTATCTAGCAGCTTAGGGTCTTTAAAAAATAGTTCATTTTGCTATATCTGATTAAGATCCATGTCCAGCTTCCCCTTTTCCTCCATAGTTCACAACCCAAGCATTCATTAATTTTGGCTGTGCCTCATAGATTAATTAGAACATTATCAGAAAAGCAGTTATACAGAACCCATAGCCCAGGGAGCTCATGATCCATGAAGCACATCTTATCTGAGAAGGAGGCATAACACGGGCACTCTGCCAGGGACCTCCAGGGAGCTTAGTCCCGTGGGACATGTATCTCCCGTCCACTATTATTGACATAATTGTTCATGTCACACGGACGACACTGGAGTTGGTGTGGCATGGAGGGGCTTAGTCCCCACCTCTAGAGGCTGACCCAGGATTACTTGCCCCAGGTAAACCCAACCAGGCACTTGGGGTTCAAGGAATCTGCTGTGGAAGAGACAGCTGTTCCTTTAGGACCCCCCATTTCTAATCAAAACCTCTCGGCGTTAGAAGTTCTTGGGGAGCTGGCTCTGAGGATGGTATTTGCCTTTGAGGATCTGAGTTTGGAGAGATAAAAACTGGGCACAGTGCCTCTGTATGTAATCCCAGCACAGGGGAGGCAGAGACAGGAGGATCCCCGGGACTTACTGGCCAGCCAGGCTAGCAGGATGTGTGAGCTCTGGGTTCAGTGAGAGACCCTGCTTCAAAAAATAAGGTGGAGAGGGATTGAGGAAGATACTCAGCATGTATCTCTGACCTTCACACAGGTACACACACACACACACACACACACACACACACACACACACACACACCTGTGCATGTATGCACACATACCTGTACATGAACATGCATACACCTGTGCATGTATACACACACCTGTGCATGCTTGCACACACATGCACACATACCTGTGCATACACATACACCTGTTCTTGAGCATGTGCAGGCACACACACACACACACACACACACACACACACACACACACACACAGGATTGCCTTCTGCATTTTACTTCCCAGAAGTCACAGCAAATTCAGAACAAACACAAGTCAGGTGTGTGCAAACAAGATCTGGTAATGGTGTCAGCTGGAGCTGTCTATCCAGCAGCCTTCCAAAAGAAAGGGATCCCTCACGAGGAGAAGCCATGCACTTAGGAGATAAGCAGTGACTCCCTCTTTACCCAGTGAAAGAGCCCTGCAGTGTAGGTGCAGGAGCAGAGAGCCTGGAGGATGCACAGGACTGGTCACTGTGAGACTTCCAAGTCCTCTTTCCTGATTCAGCTTCCCCGCTGCCTCCTCCAGGAAGTCTTCCATCCTGACCACAGGGCATCCCTATCTGTGGCCACATCTAATTTAGCAGCTGTCTTGAGAACGTATGTCCCCATTTCCCTAGAGAGTTTTTTCCTGTCAGAGGTCTGCAAACTTCTTTTTCTTGTTCTCCTCCTCCCCTTCCTCCCCCTCCTCCTCTTCCTCCTCCCCTTCTTCTTCCTCTTCTTAATGAAGAGTGGGTGATAAATATTTGGGTCTTTTCAAGCCGTGTGTTTCTGTCACCACAGACCAATTCTGCCATTATAGCGCAAAAGCAGCCGTAGACCGGACTCACCCAGGCTTACCTTCACACCAGTAAAGATTATTTCTGCAGCCTGGAATTTGATTTTTGTATGATTTTCGCTGTGTTTTTGACTTTTCCCTCTCAGCCATTTACAGTCATGCAAACCTTTCTCTTTTAATATCGCTATTGCATTTATTTATTTTGTGTGATGGTAGCACGTGTGCACACGCCCGAAGCACTGGCGGAGAGCAGGGGACCACTTGCAGGAGTTGGTTCTCTCCTACGATGTGGGTCCCAGGGATCAAGCCCTGGTCATCAGGCTTTGTGGCCAGCACCTTGACTCACTGAGCAGTCCCACCATCCCATACACCTCTTAACTGGGGGGCTGGAGAGGTGGCTCAGCAGTTAAGATCACCGACTGCTCTTCCAGAGGACCTGGGTTCAATTCCCAGCACCCACATGGCAGCTCGCAACTGTCTGTAACTCCAAGATCTGACACCCTCACAAAGACATACGTGCAGGTAAAGCATGAATGCACATAAAATGAAAATAAATTATTTAAACAAAACAAAACAAGTAAACAAGCAAAAACCAAACCTCTTAACTGGTGGACTGTCTGCTAGCAGGTGGAGGCCTTAACTGGACAGGGGACCTCAGCTTTCGGATCCCTGGTCTCAGCTTCCAGCTCAGGGAGGCCCCTCCCACTGCATCCATAACTTTATTATTATTATTTATTATTAACATTACTACTTTATGGTACTAGACTGGAACCCAGAGCCTCTCACATGCCCATCAAGCACCACACTACGAGGCTACACTTCCCAGCTCTTTTAGTTTTTAAGACAGGTCTCACCAAGTTACCATTGAAGACTGCCTTCAGTTCTTGTAGCCCAAGCTGGCCTTGAGTGTTCTCCTCCTGCCTCAACTTCAACAGTAGCTGGCATGACAGGCCAACAGCCACTGGGCCTGGCTCGATTGTCACTTTTAACTTGCGGGTTTCCAGCCAGGCTCAGAGCAGAGCGAACGGAGGCTGAAAGAATAAATCACAACAGAGGAGGTAGTAGTTAGAGCCATTAGCTCAGAAAAACATGAAATTTGCAAATGAGGTTTTATTTGCTCAAATGTCACTGCTGTTCCCACCCTTCCGGATGTTAGGACATGCAAATTACCTCCCGTCACAACCCAGGTTAGCAGATCTGCCTGATGGCCTCACTCGGTTCAGCACATAACTCAGCCTCGTGCAGGGACCTTGGGGACTGTGGTGCTGTAGGTGGGGACTGTGGTGCTGTAGGTAGGGACTGTGAGACCTGGCCGAGGGCAGAAGGCCCTGCCGAAGGGGGGAGCTGACATGGAAACTAAACTCCAGAGAGCATGGTCCACATTCTCCTTGCCAGGCTCTTGTGCATCTTCCTGAAATGATTGGGAGGATGAGCAACTCCACACAACGTGAGATTGTGGGATCCCCCGGGTCCCAGGGGTCCCCGGGTTCACAGAGCAAAGCACACCTGGGCTTTCCCTAGCACATGCTCAGCCTTACCTGGTGCCTCTGTGAGTGGTGACAGCCAACCCACCCCACACTTCCTGCTGGTCCACAGCCCCTTCCCCAATCCACCTTTTTTTTTTCTTTTCCAATTGAGACTTAACTAGAATGCAGTCCAATCTAGAACAGGGCCAGACGGCTGTTGGAAGGAACTCAGATTCTCCATCTTTCCCTGGAACGGTCTGTGGACCCCAGTGCTTTGCAGCAATAGTCTGTTGAATGAGCTGGATTCAGTGTTTGCCTGGAAACACTGACATGACACCCGACTCACAGTCAGGGCTTAGTTTATATCTGGAAGCTCAGCGGGCTTAGCGGCCGCTGTTCCCGGGATCCCTGTAAGCCCGGATCTGTGTTTGGGATTATGATTATGATTCCCTTCCAGCTCCTCTCGGGGAAAGAATGGTGGTGTGCTTATGTCACCCGGGCTGAGTTTCCAGCATTCTTACAGTCTGGCACGCAGTCCCTGCGAAAGCAAGCAGGGACGGTGAAGTGCTGACTAGCATACCGGAAGCCCTGCGCGTTCCATCCCCAGCACCATACAAAGGGGACACCACGGTGCACCCTGCAATCCCGGCATTCGGGAGGCGGAGGAAGGAGGACCAGGAGGACCAGTGTATCACCCTTCCTGTGTGTAGAGTTCAAGGAAGCCCACAAAGTTGCCCCAACCCTGTCTGTGTGCGTAGGGTCTGAAACAGTGGGAACTCCTTGAGACAAGCTTCCTCCCAACTTGCCTGGGTGCAGTGAGCATTAGACATCCAGGGAGAGGCATAATTACCAACTCACACTTCCAAGAGCCAACGTGCCCACGCTGGCAACGGCCTTTTAAGACGCCTGTCATTCAGCATCCACACCGCTAATGACGGGGTAGGGAACATGAAAGTCGAGGGGAGCGGTGAGGTGGTCAGCGGCTGCCCGCCCCCTTTCTTTTAAGTGCTCATTATGAAATATTTATCTGATTGACAGCCCTGGCAGCCCCACCCCAAGCCCCTTTCATGTTGTATGGCTCTGTGCCCCTCCGCCCAGCCAGGGCCTCCCAGCCAGGGGCTCAGGGGCTGCTCCTGGCTCCCTGCCCTCCCTAGCGCTGAGCGGGAGGGAGGGAGGGATGGAGCTGGCGGAGCTCCCTCTGGGGCACTGCATCCCCATCGCCTTGAGGTTTAAAGGACTTGCCGTCAGTGACTTTGAGTGTAGGCAAACTTCCTGCTGCCCACAAAAGGAAAACAGAAACATGGAAGAAAAGAGGGTTTTTTGTTTTTTGTTTTTTGTTTTAGTTTCAGACATGAAATGGCTCCCTGGAACCAGTTTTATGGGGAAGAGTATAAATTAGTCAGCAGCGTACGGATTAGATTTTCCTCATGCAGAAACCCCAGAAACACTCTATAAAGGCAAACAATAAAACTGTTTCAGCCTGAGCAGCCACTGAGACATCCTTGGTGCGGGGCAGCCTTATTGCAGGTGGCTCTGTCCTTTACTCACTTTGTGGGGCAGGCATTCATTCCACCCCACTGGGTGCTGAGTCAGAACGGGGTGGGGGAGGGTCGTCTAGATTCGAGGAGACAAGTGAGGTCCCATCACACCCGTGGCCAGGCTGGGGCACAGGCGCTGGGGTGGAGGGACCGAGGGCGCTGCAGCCTAGCTTCAGTTACTTCTTGGGGAGAGTGACACTTGACAGTACAACTCCAGACTCCTCGGTGCAAAATGAAAACAAACGGAAGGTTGTGAGGGGGTAGTGTTTCAAAGACAGAAGGCTGCTGGGCGGGTAGCGCACACTGTGACCCCACCACACTCAGGGGGGAGGGGGAGGGGGACTGCTGGCCAGTTTGGTTTACATAGTGAATTCCAGGTCAGCCAAGGCTACTTAGCAAGACCCTGTCTCAAAGCACTAAACGGCCACAGGGCAGACAGTTTTGGAAGCTCTCCTGGGAAGTCAGCTGGGAGCTGAATCCAGTCCGGCAAGCGGCTGCAGAAATGAGCTGCTGACCCGGGAGGAGGCCAGACTTGCAGAAAATGTCGGTGGCAGAGAGACATGTGATGAGATGGAGAGGGTGGGGTCTGGAAAAAGGCTGCACAGAGAGACCTAGAACAGGGACACACATGTAAGGAAGGAGGAGATATCTCCATGGGGTGCTGAGCACGCTCATCTCCCTGGGGGCTTTGGGGAGACAGTTCTTGTTCACAGCCATCTGGTCTTTGAAAGCTGGAGGCTGGTGTCCCCTGGCTAAGGCTGCCTCTGGCTCCCAAGCCTTCTCTGGCTGGGACTTGTCACACTCTTTACATTCACTATCCTGGGCTGAAGCCTCCTAGCTATGGAACCCTAGGCCTTTCCCTCAATTTCCTGTTGAAAACAAACAAACAAACAAACAGGGCTGGAGAGCTGGCTCGGCAGTTAAGAGCGCTGACTGTTCTTGCAGAGGACCTGGGTTCAGGTCCAAGAAGCCCCAAAGCAGCCCATAACCGTCTGTAACTCCAGTTCCGGGGCATCCAGTGTCCGCTTTGGCCTCCAAGTGCACCAGGCACACACATGGCACACAGACAGTACCATGCATCCATATGTGGGCACCCATATTTCAGGCGGGGTCCTCTGTGCACGGCCTTGTAGGGAAGGCTGAGGAGAATATGAACTGTTCTTCTGTTCAGGAAGGGCCTGGCTTGCCTCTTCTTGAATGCTGCCTTTGACAGTAAGCTTGGAAACTCGGTAGGTTTCCTCAGAAATCTCTATGAGCTGATCCCAGGTCCTACCAAGTTCCAGCACCTACAGGGTTGGCAAAAAGAGAAGTGTTGTTGTTGTTGTTGCTTTGGTTGGTTGTTTTAAACTCTATTTTCAGAAAATAGCTCTGTGTGTGTGTGTGTGTGTGTGTGTGTGTGTGTGTGTGTGTGTGTGTGTTTGCAATGCCCATAAAGGCCAGAAAGGGGCATCAGAACTTCTGGAGCTGGAATTACAGAGAGCTGTGAGCTGTGTGGGTGCTGGGAACAAAACCCAGGTCCTCTGAAAGAACAGTAAGCGTTAGTGACTGCTGAGCCATCTTTCCTGATCCTGTTTTTAACTCTGTGATATGAACATCAAGAACCTTTTTCTTGGGACTGGAGAGATGACTCCATGGTTGAGAGCACTGGCTGCTCTTCCAGAGGACTAAACTCCTTCATGGAGGCTCACAGCTGTCTATAATCATTCAGGCAAAACACTAATACATATAAAATAAATAAACTCAAGATGGGAACCTTTTCCTCTGTAATGGCTCAGATAGTAAAGAGTGTCAGCTTCCAAGCCAAAGTCTCCATTCAAACATACTGCTATGTTACTCCCTAGAACACGAGCAGCTACAGAGGATAGGATGAACAGACATGCTGTGTTTCAATAAAACTTTATTCACAGTACAGGCTGCTGGCCCTGGAGCTGGAGCTTGTAGATGCATGTACTTCCCAACTGTGGCCTCAGTCACTGAGTCACACTCAGGCCTTTCCCATCTCCCCTCGTGTGCCTTACACTTGGCACTGTGGGAAAACAGAGAACACTGTTCAAAGTCTTTGGTTTTCCTGTCTCTGAAATGGGGTATAACCATGAGAGAGTTTTTGTAGATGTGATTTTTTTTTAAAAAAAAATATTTGATCTAAAAAGAGGAAGAAAGGGAGAGCGGGAGGAAGAGAGAAGAGGGGAGGGAGGAAAGAACAGAGAGAAATAAAAGGAAGAGAGGAAGGAAGAGAGGGAGAGAAAGAAGGAAGGGAGGGTGGAAGACAGAGAAGGAGGAAGGGATTGAGGAAAGGAGAGAGGAAGAAAAGAAATGAAGGGAGAAGGGGGAGATGGAGAGATAGATTGATAGATGATAGATACACACATACATAGATGATAACTAGATGATAGATAGATAGATGATAGAACATACTCTATAGCATTCACCCCATATGGCAGAGCTCTGGTCCCATGTATCAGCTTTTAGAGATGTTTTTCTCACCTTTCAGAATTTCATGTTTCCAGGGGCTGTCATTTGGGTGGGACATGGGATGGATCCTTATTTTATGGATGGGAAAAGTTAAACATTCAAAGTGGTAGGTCATATCAGCTCCACAATAAGGTCAAGGTTAGCCTGGGCTACATGATGCCTGCCTCTAAAATAAATAAGGAAAAGAAAGAAAAGAGACAGATAGAACAGTAAAGCCAAAGATCTGTGGCCTGGGGCCTCTTGAGAGGCCCTTGTGGAGACTCTGCACCTCGCAGGTGTAACTTTCAAATCCCATCCTGTCCTCAGGGGAAACGCCAACCTTCTCCAAACACAAATCTTTCTTGAGCCAAGTTGGAGTCCAACTCCAGGGGCTGAGCTGTCCTAGGCAGACACAGTCAGGAGGCGGTTTCCATGGGGATGGATTTTGACATGATCAACTGCTAGCACTCGCCACCCGGAGATGACAAAACTCCAGGAACTTCAAAGCTGTTAAGGATAGCTTGGGGCAAATTTTAATTAAAATTAGATAGCGTATATGAAAAGCATCTAATTTGTACTCTATAAAAGAGTTTGGGAGGTACATCTCCAGAGCCTCGGGACTGTGGCTGTAACAATTAACTTGCAACTTTTCACGGCAGAATCACAACATGTTAATTTGCTAATGAGTCAGTCAGAGCAGAAGCAGCTCTGACAGAGGAGGAAAACATATACATTACATTCTGTTTCTATTTTTAAATAGATTAAATGTTTCAAGTCAAACTCCTGCTCACATGAAAGTTCTGTTCCTACTGATATATTAAAAAAAAAAAAAAAGCAAAAACCTTGATGTGTCTGAAGATTCTTTGGGGTTCTTTCAAGGCCAAAGCCATTCTTTTGGTTCAGAATGGCCGCGGCCACATACATGTTAACTGTGGCCTGGTAAAGGAATGAAGCACCTCTCTCTCTATCTGCTGTGAAGTTCTTGACGCCACAGTAAACGTGGACTCAGGATGGAGAGAGAGGACCCCAAAAGGATTGGCACCCTTGTGAGTGTAACATGAACAGATCACGGAGGAGGAAGGAAAGGTAATAAGTCTCCAGACAGTTGGCCGCTGGAGACTCAGGCCAAGACGTCTGTTACTCACTCTCAGAACCCTGCAAACACATCTTAGACTGCACATCCTCGTGGCTTCTCTTGAGAACGGAAAGACATTAGCAGAGTCACAGAGGGCCTGCAAATACTATGCTCACAGGTGTGGGGAGCAGATAAAGTCCTGGGGAATGTGTGTCGTTGACATGGGCATGGCTGTGTCAAGGACCCCAACATCTTCGCCAGGTGAGGCTCAGAGGCACGGGGAACACTTCCTCACATCCAAGTGTATTCACCAAAGATTGACCAGTGTGTGCAGAAACTATCATCCACAGCATCTTCCTCAGGTGTTCACAGCCTAAGACTGCTCTCCCATCAAGATAGCTGACCTTCCTGGGCTGGACATAACAATCACAGGGACTTTCGGGGATTCACAGCAGTCGGTGCCCTCCATGGGCGTGAGCACAGCAGGCCAGATCTCAGCTTTCCTGCTCGAGTGTCTGGCCTTTCATTCCCCTATTCCAGGTTTCCAGGATCAAGAAGAAAGCAGCCTCCTAAGGCCTGGAAGAGGTGTGTAGAAGCGCAGGGCCCTGGCAGACACTGTCCATCAGCCCCGCCACCACTCGCCCTGTGTGAGCCACCTTGCACGTTTTCTACCCACGCCAAGCAGACAGACCCCGTTACTAATCAGTGCCCGAGATGGAAAAACAGGGCACCAAGGCAGCGTAGGGAGAAGTTTGAGCTCAGAACGTTGGCTCTCACCTTCACAGCCCCCAGGGTATGACCTCTACACTCACGCTCCTCAGAATGGGGGAGGGGAACAGCCAGCGCAGTGTCAGCGCAGGGTGATAAACACAGGTGTGATCAGTGCAAGTGTGATGAACTGAGGACAGAGGAGAGTAAAACACAGGCACAACAAACTGCTCACACCCACAAGCTGCTCACACCCACAAGCTGCTCACACCCACAAGCTGCTCACACCCACAAGCTGCTCACACCCACAAGCTGCTCACACCCACAAGCTGCTCACACCCACAAGCTGTTCACACCCACAAGCTGCTCACACCCACAAGCTGCTCACACTCACAAGCTGCTCACACCCACAAGCTGTTCACACACACAAGCTGCTCACACACACAAGCTGCTCACACTCACAAGCTGCTCACACTCACAAGCTGCTCACACCCACAAGCTGCTCACACTCACAAGCTGCTCACACTCACAAGCTGCTCACACCCACAAGCTGCTCACACACACGAGCTGCTCACACTCACAAGCTGCTCACACCCACAAGCTGCTCACACACACGAGCTGCTCACACACACGAGCTGCTCACACCCACAAGCTGCTCACACCCACAAGCAGCTCACACACACGAGCTGCTCACACTCACAAGCTGCTCACACCCACAAGCTGCTCACACTCACAAGCTGCTCACACCCACAAGCTGCTCACACTCACAAGCTGCTCACACACACAAGCTGCTCACACACACAAGCTGCTCACACACACAAGCTGCTCACACACACCCCACCCCACAGATGTGAAAATAGGATCTGTCTTCCCTGCTGGGTACAAGGCAGGAGTGAGGAGTGAGAGACCCGTCAGGGGCTGGTAGGGTAGCATCAGGGTGGGCGATCAGGGGGAGGAGCCCAATCCTATCTTGGAACCATTTCTTAAAATTTTAAACTTTTTTCCTCCTGTTACAGCTCCGAGGGGACAGGTTTCCCCTATAGAAGGGAAAGGTATCCTGGCAGACGGGAGCCGAGGAATACCAAACATCACAACAAACCTCACACGAGAGATTTATTGGGAGAGGCCCAAGAGGATGGCTGCCTCTGCTCAGGCCAGAAGCAGCAGGGAACTGAGCAGGAGGCGGGCTTATACAGGGCTTCTTGGGGGAGGGGTTTCCAGGGTGGGATTGGTGGGATTTCAAGGCAAGCCCAAGGACTGATGGGATTTCAAGGCAAGCCCAAGGACTGATGGGATTTCAAGGCAAGCCCAAGGACTGGTGGGATTTCAAGGCAAGCCCAAGGACTGGTGGGATTTCGAGCTCAGGAGCTGGTGAGTTTTCAGGCTCTAGGATTGGTGGGGTTTTGAGCTCAGGGATTGGTGGGTTTGGGTGAGTTTTCAAATCTGGAAGTGGACTCTGATCTTTTACAAAGCCCACTGTAGGATCTTGTTATCTGACTACAGGGTGATCATACTGGGCACAGGGACCAGCTGTGTGGGTCACTCACCTTGGTGCTGTGACTGAGTACCTGACGAAAGGATGTAAGGGAGGAAAGGTTTCTTCTGCTTCGTAATCTGAAGGGTGCGGTGCTCTCTGGAGAGAAGCCCCGGGGAAGCAGTGTGGGGCAGCCAGTCATGTGGCCACAGCTGGGAAGCAGAGCTGACAGGGGGACAGGAAGACTGAGGAACCTCAGTGCAGTGGGAAGGCTGCCTTCTCTTCCATCATCCTGTCTGGACTCCATCCGTAGCTGTTCCCAGCTGCTCTATTGGTCCAGATCAGCCTTTCTCTTCCTGTCTAAGGGAACAGAACTGTCTGGCCAATGAGTGTCCCATTTTCTTGGGCACAGTGATTGGTTTAGGGGTGGAGAAGACTCAAGTCAACCAATCAGAGGGTAGCTGTGCAGGTGGCCCTGCCTCAGAGCATCCTCATAGCTTCCAGCAATCATGTAAACTAACATTTGCATTGGAATTCTGGGAAGGACTCTGGTTGGTCAGGATGGACTCTAGGCACACTCTAGTCCATCTATCTATCTATCATCTATCTATGCATCCTCTAACTTATCACCTTTCTACCTATTGTCTATCTAGAAAGTGGGGAAAAAATCCTACAGAGTGGGAGAAAAAAATTTCCTAGTCATATCTGATAAGAGTGGGACCTCATACAGAACACACAGGACTCCTGCAGTTCACACACAGAACACACAGGACTCCCGCAGTTCATACACAGAACACACAGGACTCCTGCAGTTCACACACAGAACACGCATGACTCCTGCAGTTCACACACAGAACACACAGGACTCCTGCGGTTCACACACAGAACACGCAGGACTCCTGCGGTTCACACACAGAACACGCAGGACTCCTGCAGTTCACACAAAAACACGCAGGACTCCTGCGGTTCACACACAGAACACAGGACTCCTGCACTTCACACACAGAACACGCAGGACTCCTGCGGTTCACACACAGAACACAGGACTCCTGCACTTCACACACAGAACACGCAGGACTCCTGCACCTAACAACAAGGGTCAATGGCGTTTCACAAATGGACATTGGACTTTGATAGACATTTCTGCAGACACAATTCACAGCAGACAGAGACAAACACAAGGGACAGTTGGTGTTCATAGTCATTAAGGACATGCCAATCAAAACCACAGTGACATCCAAAGCGCTTCCACGGGGCAGCTGTGAGGCTGACCATGAAAGAACAGTGCCAGGAGAACGTGAGGGAGTCAGAGTGTGTGTGAGGCTTTTGAGGAGACAGATTAGGGCAGCCACTGTGGGACATGACTGGCAGATCCTACCGGCATTAAAGCTAGAATCCACAGACATACATCCATCTCAGTTGGATTCCAAAAAATGGAAAACAGACTCAAACGGACTCCTTGTCCAAGGCTCAAAGCAGCATTATTCACAAATGCCAAGAGGAAATCCCCCTGTCCATCAACAGCTGAATGAATAAACCAAATCTGGTCTAGTTTCACAATGGAATATTATTCAGCCATAAAGGAAGTCCTGATTCACAAACTGCACCGTGGCTGAACCTTGAAACCCAAGGCCTCTTTGTACTGAATAAAGTCAATCAGTTACACAGGACAAATCCTTCACATTTCTCTCAGACTCACAGGGCAGATGAGCAGTGAGCAGAGGTGGGGTGGGGGCCACTGCTCCGTCAGCACGACTTCCACTGGGGACAACGACGAAAAGGTCTTGGAAAGGGACAGGAGTGATGCTTGTACCACACTGAATTCAATCAATGCCACTGAACTAAACAGAAAGTGTGTGTGTGTGTGTGTGTGTGTGTGTGTGTGTGTGTGTGTGTGTGTGTGTGTGTGCTTACATCTCTAAGAATCACTTAAAAACCCAGTTCTTGTCACAGGTTAGAAAACCCCAAGAAGCTGCATGTGGGTCACACCTGCCACCTCTGCCCTCAGGAGCCTGAGCCAGGGCATCACAAGTTTGACCACCAGTCTAGAATGCACAGGGAAAAGCAGACACAGTTGGGAGAATGTTCCAGAAGGAGCTCTTGGGTTCTACTTGCTTTTTCTTGCTAGGGAGTGAACCTCACATCCAACTACTTACATGCCATGAAGAGTTGCAGGAACAATCCATCCCAGGCCTTGACGCCTGGGCTCTTGTGTTATGTCTGCACACTGAGCAGAAACTGACTGTGTGTGTGTGCCAAGGAAAAGAGCTCCAGGCCAAACTCAGTGGAGGAGAAGACAAAACTCGGGAGAACCCTCCAGTCCCTCTCCAGGAATCCAGGCTCCTCACAGCAGTGACCCCACCATCCAGGGATGACCCCCTCTTCAGCTTAGCTATGTGAAAAAAATCACAACGTTGTTTATTAAAAGAGATGGAAAATTAAAAATTGGGCCCGGGGGCACTGCCCTGTCTTCCCAGCTGCTCCAGAACCTGGGACAAAGAGGTCTCAAGTTGAAGGTCACCCTGAAGTGAACGTGAGTTCCTGGCTGGGAAGAAAGGAGGCCATGAAGGTGCCTAGACAGAGAAGCATGGATTTGAAAAGAAGTGTGTTTGTCCATCAGTGTGGACGCAGATCGTCTGCAGACCCAAAAGCGCCACCAGAAGTGGAGTCTTGGTTTACCCCATGGTGCTTCCTTGCCACCATGCACCGAGAGGGGAGTCAACCTGGCAAGTACTTGTCTGCGACCTTGACATTCAGTATTGCACCTCCTCCATTAAGTCTCCCAGGGACCCCAAGCCACTATTGAAGCCTGTGGCACCCCTAAAATAGCCATCTGTGAAGGAGGTGTGCTCCAAAGACATTCAGTACACACCTTCCTAGAAGCCAAGGACAACGGGCTGCAGGAAGCCTGTGAGTGGGTTTATCATCTAAGATGGTCACCAATGTCAAGGGCGGGGAAGACACCTCGGCCCCTTCCTTCCCTGCTTACCCTGCCTGTGACACCTGCCACGGAGCTGCCTTGAGAGTGCACACGGAGGTCGGTTGGCTAGAGAAGCAGGGGAAGACTTTGTTTTCTAATTAAACCAAGGTGGAATTCTCTGGAGTTGCTGGAGCAAGGACAGAAGAAAAGAGTGTCTCTTTGAGCCACCCCTCGGTGACAGGGGCCCTTCCGGAGCGTGTTTGTCTAACCTTTCTTCACACAGGAACCCCCGATGGGATTAGCAGCTCCTTGCAGGCTCTCCCACTGACCTTCTCTGGGAACGAGTTCATGTGGCACTGCTGCTAGCTCCATGCTCTCCGCCTTAATGGATTATGCACGCCCCACAGGGAGTCCTTGCACGGGTGTGGAAGGGAGTCCTTGCACAGACGGCCGCATCTGTGTTTGTCTCCACGCTCCGCCTCTGCTTCCCTGTGTCTGCCGGTCGATCCCTCCCTAAACATCATTCCATGCATCCATGCATGTCCAGATGCACAAATCCACCTATTTTCCCATCTGCATTTTTATTGCATCTCGAGGTTGGGGTGTGTGGAGGTGGGGGCCCCTGCTGGTTCTCTGCCCCCTCCTCTCTTCAGCTTTGAGCAGACACTGCTTTATCTCTGGATCCTCCACAGTGAGGGCAGGGAGCAATCACGTATTCAGCCAATGCTTATTTAGCACCGAGCATGTGCAGGCCTGGGGCTGGGAGGGGGGAGGGTACAAGAGCTGAAATTGATAGAAAAAACATGAGAATAAATGTCTAAGTACAACCATGGGAAAGCTGGGGAGGGGCTGAGGGACCAAAGAATGTTCCGGGACTCCTTTACAGAGACCCACCATGTGCTTGTTATGAAGACTGAGAGACCAGCCTGGAACCTGGGCCAGAAGAAGAATGGGGCCGCTCTGTCCAGTGCTAGGTCGTGGTCTGAGACATGTGGTCTTTCAGAGGTTTGGCATGGTGACTGGCCAGTATAACAAGGGGCCTGAGGCTTGGCTCGGGTTGCCAGGCAGGATGGAAGCATGATGGGGTTCCTCCTGTGTGCCACTGAGGCAGGATGTCTCAGCTGTGGCTTTGCTACTAAAAGGAACAGATTATTCTTTGAGGTTGGGCTGCCCTGAGTGAGCCCCTTAGGATGGTCAGCCATTTCTTGTTCTGTCCTCTAACTGTGACAACCAGAATGTCTGGAGACATCATCCATGTCCCTTAGAAAGAGGATATAAGGCCAGGTGGTGGTGGCACACGCCTTTAGTCCCAGCATTTGGGAGGCAGAGGCAGGCAGACCTTTGCGAGTTCGAGGCCAGCCTGGTCTACAAAGCGAGTTCCAGGACAGGCTCCAAAGCAACAGAGAGGAACCTTGTCTCAAAAAACAAAACAAGAAATAAAAGAGAGTACAGAACCAATCAGCTAAATCCCAGCAGAGCCCAGAGAGGCCAGTGGGGGGCCTCACACTCCAGGACCCAGAGTTCCTCACCTCAGATTCCTTCTGCACCCCGTTTTGGCCACCACCAGTGTTGTCCAGGTGGAGGGGGCCAGTGTTCCACTCCCCTGGTTTAAGGTCCAGGTGTCTGACCAAACCTCCAAGAGAGAGTTAAGAATCTGCCTTCTGGTCCCCAAATCAGACACCATAAGAGACTCAAACACCAGAACCACACTCTTCCATTCTCTACCGAACAGGCCTAACCCTGCTTAGCTTCCTAGATCAGGTGGGATTCGCCACACTCGGTGTAGCCATAGGCCAGAATTCTACCCTCTAACAGTTCTGCGACTAACCTATCCCAGTTCAGGCCTCCGCAGCCGAGCTTAGCTCTCTCCAAAGATCCAAGGAAAGGGTCTGGACACAGCCTCTTCAAAGCTTCTGGAGCCCCTGGTCTCTGTCACGCCCTTTTCCTGGGCTCACACCTCCCCTTTGAAATGTTGGGGTCAGGCCCACTCTAGGCCAGCATGGCCTTGGCTTACTCTTAACAGATTGTAACTGTATCAGCTCTGCTTTGCAGCAAAGTTCTGGAATTGCAGGGTTAGAACCTCAGAACAGGAACTCAGGAGGCCAAGTTCAAGGGACGCAGTCCAAGCTGCAGCAAACGACCATTGCCGGGGGACACAGCCTCTGCTGCTGTGACTGCTCTCTTCAGCCCTTCAGGAGCTTTGAACATCTGCTGCTGCCACAGCTGAGTAAACCGGGACTTGGGAAATACGTCAACTACCTAAGCATAGGGAAAATCTGCGCCCCAAGTCTCGGTTTCCCCACTTTGCAGGGCTGTCATGAGAACTGGGTATTAGGATTTGTCACCCAGTTATCTCTGTGTCTGGTCCATAGTCGGGGTGTGTGTGTGTGTGTGTGTGTGTGTGTGTGTGTGTGTGTGTGTGTGTGAGAGAGAGAGAGAGAGAGAGAGAGAGAGAGAGAGAGAGAGAGAGAGAGAGAGAGAGATTGCTCATAAACATGTACACATCTCTGAGTAAGGGACGTCTCATTGAAGGTTTTTATTGCTGCAGTGAAACACCAGGGCCCAAAAGCAAGTTGGGAAGGAAAGTTTCTTCAGCTATATTCCGTATTGCTGGTCATGCTGGTCATCACTAAAGGAAGTCAGGGCATAGGTTAGTCAGCACTCGGGTAAATTTGAGACACTGAAAGCTGGTCACATGGAGCTGAGAACCTGCAGCTCACAGTCTCTACAGGCCGGCCATTGCCCTGCTCTGGTCCCTCATGGTGTCCTGACACTTAAAAAATGGATTTCACTCAAAAATGCAAAAGACTGACTTTATTTGTAGAACCGGGTATCTGATAGCATTCCCTGTGCAGGGGCATAGAGATTTTGTAGGTGTCTGTAGGGTATGTCTGTGTCTGTCTGTCTGTGTCTGTGATTGTGTGCATCTCTGTATGTATCTGTATGTGTTTGTGTGTGTGTGTGTGTGTGTGTGTGTGTGTGTGTGATGTGTGTGTTTTGTGTCTGAGTTTGTGCATGTGTTTGCACACATGCACACACCTGTGTGTGTTGTATCTGTGTGTCTGTGTGTGAATTTTTCCCCTGGATCCCTGAACCCATTTGTAGCCTCTGGACCCCTTCCCTACATCCTGTGTTCAGAAGGGCCACCCCTCCCATGCCCCCCATTCTGGGTGGTCCCCATCATTCACTTCCCTCTCTTAGGAGCTCAGCAGAGGGACTCTGCCAGGCAGACACCCCCCAGCTCCCTCACCCTCATCCAAGGTGAACTGTACACCCGAGAACGTGGGAGAGGGTGTGGTTCCAACACTTCCTCTCACTCGCCCTGGCTTTCCCAGCTTACTCAAGCTTCAGTACACATGTGTGTGGCTTTATCTCATCGGGACATCAGGACAGCAAGAGTTCTGGGAATTGAAACCAAATGCGCAGAAGAGGCCTCTGCTGGCCGAGACCAAGGCCCCTTCAGAGACACAGGGCTCTGGAGAGACCAAGGCCCCTGCAGAGACACAAGGCTCCAGAGAGACCAAGGCCCCTGCAGAGACACAGGGCTCCGGAGAGACCAAGGCCCCTGCAGAGACACAAGGCTCCAGAGAGACCAAGGCCCCTGCAGAGACACAAGGCTCCGGAGAGACCAAGGCCCCTGCAGAGACACAGGGCTCCGGAGAGACCAAGGCCCCTGCAGAGACACAGGCCTCTGGAGAGATCAAGGCCCCTGCAGAGACACAGGACTCTAGAAATGTCAGCTGGTGGACAGGCAGAGCTGGCAAAACCGGGGTGCGTCTGCCTGTGGAATGCAGAGGTCAAGCTGGAATCCAAGCCCCGTGGAACCCCAGAAGTGTTCAGAGACCACAGGAGAGAAACGAAGACCTGCCAGAGAAGACAGAGAAAAGAGTCAGCTTCCTGTTGACTGAGGGAGATGAAGGCGTGTGGGGAAATTCCTTTTCACATTTTCACTTGTCTGTTTTGTGTGTGTATCCACACATGCACGTGAGAGCACACCTTGCTGTGCACACAGGCGAAGGTCAGAGGACAACTTTGGGAGTCAGTCTCGGGATCAACTCAGGCACTTCACCAGAGGGAGCAGGTGGCTGGGGGGACTGGGAGGTTTTGTGACCTCACTTCCGGGCTACAGGTGCGGTGTGACCAGAGCTGCTCGTTCCTGCCGCTTTCCCTGTCACAACGGACTGTGTCCCCTCAAACCACGGGCCACCGCCAACCGTTCCTCTCTTCGGCTGCTCCTTGGGCCTTTGGTTGCAGCCAGGAGAAACAGTCATGAGGGAAGGTGACAGGCTGAACACAGAGTGACAAAATGACACCCACCAGCTTAGCCAGACTGCTCCCAAGCAGAGGTATGGTCCTCTGTCTCACAGCCCACAGGCTTCAACACTGTCCGGGGGAGTCATTGGCTGTGGAAACTGAGGCAAAACAGGACTGAGTGGGGGAGCAACCAGGAGTGCTGCTTGATGCCTATGGCGGTCTGAATAAGGACAATCCCTACAGGCCAGGAGGTGGTGTGAATACCTGTGGTGATGTGACTAGGAATGGCCCCCATAGGCTCATCATATTTGAATGCTTAGTCATCAGGGAGTGGCACTGCTTGAGAAGGATTAGGAGGTATGGCCTTGTTGGAGGCAGTGTGTCCTTCAGGGTGAGCTTTGAGGTTTCAAAAGCCCAAGCTAGGAGGCCCAGTGTCTCTCTTCTGCTGCCTGCAGATCCAGATGTAGAACTCTGAGCTCCTTCTCCAGCACCATGTCGGCCTGCACACCACCATGCTTCCTACCGTGATGATAATGCTCTAAACCTCTGAAATTGTAAGCCAGGCCCAAATAAACGCTTTCCTTTGGAGTGGTCACGGTGTCTCTTCACAGCAATAGAGCAGTAACTAAAACAATACTTTAGGCTCTAAATGGCTCCCACAACAGAGGACTTGCCACCCCCCCACCCCCCCCCCCCCACATCAACAGAAGAGGAGCCATGGGCCCAGGGACAAGCCGTGGGGACTGAGGGAAGGAGACAGATCAAAGCTCTCCTCATGAGTCTGTCCGCACCGAAGCACTCTCCGTTTGTTTCCTTGGCCTGTGGCTGGGTTAGAAGATGCCAAGAGGCAGGATGTCTAAGATCAAAGCCCCAGGGCCTCCCGCCTGACCAGCAGATTCCAGCTTTGTCTTGTCACCCTGCACAGCCTGCTCCACACTGGGTGATTCACCGCGGAGAGACACAGAACCTGTGCCACTTCAGAAGAGGCCCGCTCTGCGCCTGCTTTCCCAGTTGAAGATCAGATGCAGAGAGAACTGCTCCCAGCTTACTGAAGGACCCTCTCCGTCTCCAGGAACACCTGTCAGAAGGTTCGTGTGTGTGTGTGTGTGTGTGTGTGTGTGTGTGTGTGTGTGTGCATGTGGGTGTGTTGCTGAAAGAAGAGAGAAAATATATTTACTATAGCTGTTCTACTTAGTCTTTTGTTAACACAAGCTAGAGTCATCTGAGAAGAGGGAACTACCATTGAGAAAAATGATTCCATAGATCAAGCTGTAGGTAATGATTGATGGGGGAGGGCCCAATGTATTGTGGTGCTGCTACTCCTGTGCTGGTGGTCCTGGGTTGTTTAAGAAAGCAAACTGAAGCCAGATGATTGGCACACACCTTTAATTCCAGCACTCAGGAGGCAGAGGCAGGCAGGTCTCTGAGTCTGAGGCCAGCCTGGTCTACAGAGAGAGTTTCAGGACATCCAGGGCAATACAGAAAAACCCTGTCTTGGAAAAAAAGAAAAGGAAGGAAAGAAAGGAAAGGAAAAGAAAGGATAAAAGAAAATTGAGCAAGCCATGGGAGTGAGCCAGTAAGCAGCACCCGGCATGGCCCCTGCCTAAGCTCCTGCCTCCAGGTCCCGCCCTGACTTCCCTCAATGATGGGCTGTGATCAGAACTTGTACGCTGATAAACTCTTTCCTCCAGAGTTGCTTTTGGTCACAATGTCCTATCGCAACAATAGAAAGGCAAACTAAAACAACAGACTATATTCCAGGGAGAAGCAGGACAGAAGTTTTAAATCTACACTGTCACCCGACCCCCAAATCCAAGCTAGGAAATGTAGCCAGAAACTTCTCCGATTCTTGCCCAGCAGTCGGACAATTCTCTCCCACCCGGGGTCCCACAGCCGCTTATAAAATAATCACTCGAGGCTTATATTAATTACCAGCTGTATGGCCTATGGCTATAAGCTCTTTTATCTTAAACTAACCTGTTTCTATTAATCTATGTATCTCCATGTGTTCCGTGGCTTTACCTGTGTGCCATTGCGTGTTGCTCCTTGGACGGCAGTTTGGTATCTCTCCCCAGTCTCCTTTTCTTTCACTGTCTCTCTTGGATTCCCCGCCGCCCCCCCCCCCCCCGGCTCCATCCTGCCCTGCCATAGGCCAATGCAGCTTTATTTATCAGCCAATCAGAGCAACACATATTCACAGAAAGAAATCCCACAACAAGGAACATTCAGTCAATGGCTCTCAGGTTAATAAAAAAAAAAAAAAAGTAGGGAACCCCAAACAGGAAATAAACCCACTGCCTGAAGTGTCACAGAAGCCAAGGCTTCCCCCCAGCCCCCCAGCCCCCCAGCCCACTCCCACGTAGTTGTCTGTGATATCCACTGATCAAGTACAGGCAGGAGGCCCAGGCCCAGGCCAGATGCAAGCAATCCCCTGCATCAAACACTCAGTGACAACACGCTCCTGTCACCCTACACCTCCCAGAAGTCAGCCTGTTTTCTCACTCACTGGTTGACATGTGTCCTAGATGGGTGGACAGGGACTTCTGCTGGCACTCCAGCCCTGCCAGGGCCCTTCCCCCAGGGTGATTGGTTACCAAAGGCTGTGACCTCTGTTTCCCCAGCAGATGCCCTCTGTGGCCTTCTCAACTTGCCTGCTTCAAGGAAACAAACGGCCAGAGAGGCCCAAAGAGCAGAACAGAGGGAGACTTCCAGCCAAGGGCCCCAAACACAGTGACCATGTCTCTGAAGAGCTGGGTTGTGGCCACTCAACCAAGGAGGAAGGAAGCGTGCAGAGTCAGCCTTCCCAGGTGGAGCCTGAGACAACACTCATCTCTGAGTGACATGCAGGTCACAGCCTTGTAGGGCACCTGCTGAGTGTGTATGACACTATGGTGTCAACTCTGAAGGGACACTTCAGAGACAGGAGTGCTCCACAGTGCTGAGGAGTGACCAGAGGAGGATTGTGTGTCATGACCTTTGATGGCACTTGACCTGTCACAGGCTGTACAGCTCAGCCCAATTCTGGCTGAAACACACACACACACACACACACACACACACACACACACACACACACACACACACACACACACGATCCCATGTAGCCCAGGCTGGCCTCAAGCTTATGAGGATGACCTTGAACTCAGGATCCTCCTGAGTGCTGGGGTTACAGGCATGTACCCACCATGCCCATTTTATGCTCCTGGGCATAGAATCTGGCGCCTCCTGCTCAACCAACCAAGCTCCAGCCCCAGCCCCAGTGTTTGGATTTAAATTGCTTTGATTCACTCGGTATCCCCCAACTTTCCTCCATTTACTTTTTTGGGGGACAGGGCTTGCTCTTTAGCCCAGGAAGGCTTAGACTTGCTATGAAGCTCCTTGAATTCAGGATCCTCCTGCCTCTACCCCAGAGCACAAGGATTTCAAATGTGTGCCAAACTCTTGACTCTTTTTCTGACTGAGGCTGCCTGGTCCTCCCACACTCTTGGCTGGGTGAAGAACCCATCATCCATCCAGCAAGAAAGCCAGGACACTGGGGGGTGGCATCCTCTTCTTCTCGTGCCCACGTCCCTCCAGCGTCCCTTTGGAAAGTAACCTTGCACTCACACCCTGATTATCATCTTGCCTGGCAGCTTGGCTCTCGGCCCGTGCCCAGATTGAATTCGGGCAGCTGCGGCCTGCAGGTCTCTCCCGGTGCCTTTCCTCTGTCGCCTCCTCCAGAGCAGCAATACAATCTTTCCCTAAGAAAAGTGGGACATAAAAGCCATTCTCACATGCCAGTTGCTCAAGGTCAAGTCCCCTAAAACATACAATAAACTCCCCTGAAAACTGCACCTCACCTCACGGGCAACTACCATGACCCCGTGAAGCCCTGCAGATGACCAGATGATTTTTTCTGGTCAAAACTCTTTTCTGGACCAAAGGGGAAGAAGCCCTCCTCCCCCTGCCTGGTTTTTCCTTTTCAGTCAGCTGACACTTGGCTTCCCAAATGGATCCCACACACCTCTTTGCCATGAACTCTCATCTTGCTATGGACACTGACATGTATTTATAGCATCATCCACACATGTTACCACTCAGTGTCCCTCCCTCCCAGACAGGGACCCACATGAAGGAGGGATGGAACCTCTGTGTCCCCTGATCCTCACACTAACTGGAAGAAAGCCAAGCTAGGTCAAGAGCAGGTGACGAAAAGTAACAATCAAACAGAGAAGAAGCAACCCGGTCTTACTGTTCCTGCCGTGGGGAGAGCTGGCTGGTACTGGGCCAGTGCCCGCAGGATCTGGGGGCAGCAAACTCCAGAGCCCGAGGGTTAACTGCAGCCCAAGAGAGGAGCCAGGTGAGGCCTCCCGGGTTAACTGCAGCCCAAGAGAGGAGCCAGGTGAGGCCTCCCGGGCAGGCGCTCTGTTCCTGGCACCGCAGGAGACCAACTTATTTGGCACCTTCTCAAAGCTACCTGCAAGTCAGGACTCTGCCCACCCCCAGAGCTAGAGACAACATGCTGGAGAGGTGGTGCCATTAACCCTCTGCGGACAAGGAGGAGGCTCCAGAGCAGGAGTCACATTGTGTTTTATGGGGAACCCTCCTGGGCACTGTTCACTAGAGGTCGGGGCGGGACCCCAGTTATGACAGTCAAAAAAAAAATGACTTCAGACACTTCCAAATGGCTCCTGGGGCGGGCTAATTCATGCCCAGTTGAGAGCAATCATGCTTCAGGATCATAGGACCTCATTCATTCATTCATTCACTCACTCACTCACTCATTCACTCACTCACTCATCCATCCATCCATCCATCCAATCCCTCAGTGTTGCAGCCTCTGAGAATGTCACAGAGAACAAGGCAGGAAGATCCTTACCATGCAAAGGCTGGCAAGGGAGCAGGGAGATAGGAGAGCCATCCAGAAGCAACAAGCGGGGACAGTGCGGACGGCTCAGGGAGAGGACAGGGCCCTGCTCCATGAGCAGACGCAGCACATCTGCTCACTGCTGTCCTCAATGCCCGGAAGAGAGCAGGTGCCCAGGGCCATAGGAACAACCGCAGGAAGGACTCATCAGAAACTTCCAGGAACCATCACTCTGGCTGAGGAAGAAGTATTCCGCCCTGAACTGGACAGCAAGCCTGCATTCCAGTGAGATCTAGGTAGAATGCTCCTGGCTGAGGAAGCCGAAGGGGCTTTGTTCCAGGGTGGAAGACTGGGTGTTACAAGAGCTTACAGGGCCTGTGCTCCCTGGGTCCAGCTACAAAGGGCCAGCCGCCGGCAGCTGCCTCTCAAGCCTGGGACAGCCAGCTGGAGGTGCCTCTGACCTGCACTCCACAGTCTTCTGGCCCTCCCCATTGTGCTGAGCACAGTCCAGCCCATCCTCTTGTGTCTCACTGGATGTTGAGGTTGCCAAGACTAGAGGCCTTATCTGCTTTGGCTTAATCAGTGGATCCCCAGCCTCAGAACTGTGCCTGGCATAGTCAGCCAGTGTGTGATAGATGACAGATAATGTATGTATATATGTATGCATGTATGGTTAGATGACCACATGTGTAAACAGTTGGAAGGATGGATGGATGATAGATAGATAGATAGATAGATAGATAGATAGATAGATAGATAGATAGATAGAAAGACAGGCAGCCTTTCTACTAAGGAAGAAGGTCTTTGGGTCTTGAGTCATCTATTGGGAGCTTTCTCTGATCTCAAATACTTAGGTTTTATCTCAACAGTTCCTGCTCTATCCATCCATCTACCCACTCATGGATATATGGGTGGTGGACAGGTAAGACGGATGGATGGATAGATGGATGGATGGATGGATGGATAGGTGGATGGATGGATGGATGGATGGATGGATGGATGGATGGATGGAAGGATGGATGGGTGGGTGGAAGGAAGGAAGGATGGATGGATGGATGGAAGGACGGATGGGTGGAAGGAAGGAAGGAAGGAAGGAAGGAAGGAAGGAAGGAAGGAAGGAAGGAAGGAAGGATGAGAAGACAAACAAATGGGTAGATGCATGGTTGGGCAGAGAGTTGGAAGGGGATGAATAGATGGAGCATTGGTGAATAGACTGGTAAATGGCTAGAAAGACTGATGGATGGTTGGATAGCTGGATGGCTGGATGAAGGTGGTTAGATGAATGGACAGAGGGACAGATGGTAGATGGATGGAGACAGGTGGATGGATAGATGGATGGATGGATGGATGGTCTGGAAAGCATCGAGACAAAATCAAAGCTCCTGAGATCTGAGAAAGCCCAGGGTGAGTCTCTTGACATTCTTAACTACACAGCCTGAGCACCACACACCCACCTGGGCCCAAGGCCTTACCCACCTTCACTAGCAAATGCCAAGAACTGGAAGTATTCTCAAAAAGATGACAGGAAGTCAATGCCACCCTACCACCAGGGTAGGATTCAGAAGATGGCCTTGCTTACAGTTATTATGGCAACTTGAAGTGTTATTACTGTGTCTGCAGACCGCAGTACTCCCCTCCCTCTTCCCCTCCCCCTCCCTCTCCCCCTTCCCCTCCCTCTCCCCCTCCCCCTCCCTCTACCTCTCTCTATTCATCTCTGTCTCCCTCTCCAATAGGATAGGAGAAGGTGGGAGCAAAGTCTTGAACAGTTTGTCTAGGGTGAACTTGAACTTGTTTGTTTTCAAAACAAACGGCTAAGTCTCAGAGGCTTGGTTTGAAAACAAACACTGTCAAGGAGAAACAGAAGACAGCATGGCAGGAGTACCTCCAGGAGTGGAAAGGTGGCCTGGCCTCACTGCGAGGCTGGAATCTAGTTTGTAGTCTTAGCTATCTCCCAGCTTGGCCTTGGCCGAGGATTTAGGTCCTCTGGAGCTCAGTCTCCACATCTGAAAACAGGGATAGGACCACCCCTCACTCTTACGTAAGGAAAGAGCCACAGAGCAGGGCAAAGTGTTAGGGTGGGTACAGCACATGCAAAGGCCTGTGGGCACTTGGCGGGGGGGGGGGAGGTGGGGGGGCGTCCTCTAGTGAGCAAGGGGAATATGGTAGACTGGCTACAGACGCTGGGCCATGCAGGGCCAGTGTGGGGTACAGCGTATACTCTAAACATACAGCTCTTGGAATGTAGACACAGGACCAGGGTAGAAGTAAGTCTGAAGCCCCAGCCCAGACCTGCAGAACCCACTCTGGAGGGCAGAGCCGAGACCCGAGTTTTCACAGCCAGTGGGGCAGCATCTCTGCACAGGCTCAAGAGTGGGCAAATCATCCCTGGGAGCAACAGGAAGCTGGGGGTTTCAGCAGGAGGGTGTGAAGGGTAGACTGGGATCTGGAAAAGCCTCTTCTGCCTCGTGCCCTCTCTGCTGGTCACATATCATCTCGAAGAACAAGGTTAACATAAGTACAGTCATCAGGCCGAACACAGGAAACACGGGTACATTTGAACTCACCTCAGTACACGTCTCACAGCAAGAACTGTATTTTATCTGGCATTCCGGCTACAGCCGAGAAATTTGGGCACACCCCCTTCCCTGCTTTCCCTGGGATTGGGTGGGAACCATTTCCTGGAATCTTCTGGAACAAGGGCCTCATCTTTGAGTCGCTCCTATGGATAGAATTGCTCTGGGCTCCATCAATTCCCCAGGGAAGGTCTCGGCTTGGCCAAAATGACTCATACTGAACGGATTAGTTTCAGAAAGAAAAAAAAAAACTAGTAATAATAAAAAGGACTGAACTGTTGTTTATTGCTGGGCCCAGCTTCAGACAGCTACTGTGTTGCAAGGTCTTGATTTATAGCCTCTTCAGGGCCAGCCGCCCTGGGAGAGGAGGTTCCGTGCTCCTGGTCTGTCAGCCCTTTTCACCTGCTGGAGGCATCTGGAGACCATGACACCCTTGCTGACTGGGAGCTGGAGGCTACAAGGCAAAGCTGTCTTCAGCTGCCGAGTCAAGGGGTGCTCAACCCTGGACTCCAGGGGACCCACTGTAGCCCTTCTCTTGCATCTGGGTTGCTTTCCACCCCTCTGCCCAGCTCAGTTTGCGCAGGGCTGTGCCCCTGACTGTGAGGTCCCGCCTGGACTTCATTTAGATGAATGTTCTACTCTGGGTTAGAAGATTACCACACACACACCCGGGGTGTGTGTGTGTGTGTGTGTGTGTGTGTGTGTGTGTGTGTGTATGTGCTCGCATGTGTGTGTTTTCACGCTGAAGCCAGGGGTTGACATGAGATGCTCTCAACTGTCCTCCCCTGTCTCTGCCTCACCAGCACTGGGATCACTGCCAGGATCACTGCCAGGTACCATCACATGCGGCTGTTGGGGCTCGAACTTGAGTCTCTGGGCTTACTAGGCAAGCACTGTACTTGCCATGCGACCTCCCTAGCCCCTGGGTTAGGGTTCCGACAAAGTCTGTGAGGGGTGGACTCACATCTGCTCCTCCACTTCTTGACTGGGGTGGAAGGGTGTATGTCGATTCTTTTCTCCTTCTCAGCCTCAGTTTTCCATTTTGTAACACTGGGTGGGGGTGGGGGTGGGGGTGGGGGTGGGGGTGGGGGGTTGTTACAGAATCCTCCCAGCATGCTCTGGGTCTGAATGAAGAAGTATCAGCTGAGAGCGTCTTTGAAGTCAGGGAACATGGTGGGGCCTGGAGATGGATCTCATCACCCACAACAGCCGGGAAGAAGGACACAGAGGTGACACGATCCAGATGGGGTGTAGGCTTTGGGAAACCAGGACACACTGGGAACTGTGGAGTTTTGTCCTGCTTTCAAACAATAGGAGGAGAGGCAGGAGAGGGAAGTCTTCAGAAAGACTCCAAGTCCACTTCTGTGCTTTGGAAACTCCAAGCAGACCCATCTTTTTCCTGGGTTGGCGTTTAGCTTTACGAGCTTTGTGTTTTAATTTCTTTCAGGACTTGGGGATTGAGAACATGCCGACGGCTGCCGAGGCTACGGGGAGTGTGTGCCGGCTTCTGTGTGCTGTCTGGCCGGCTCGCTCTCACACCACGTGACTGAATACGGCAACATTCACTGCCCCATGCTTTAGGGAATATGCTCTCCAGTCTTTCTCCTGAAAAGAAAACTAATAATACATTCATCTTTTATATGGCTAGCATGCTCAGGAAGAGGGCTCAGTAAAGATGCCCCTGGGAAAGCATGAGGACCTGGATCAGTTTCTAACATCCACATAAAAAGAAAAATCAGACAAACAAGGCGGTATGCACCTGTCACCCCAGCAGTGGGGAGGAGGACACAGGAGGATGTCTGGGACTCACTGGCCAGACCACCTGGGCCAGCTGACGAGGTCCGTGAGCCCTGAGTCCAAAACAACTTGGACAGCAATAGAAAAGGGCTCCCAGTGTTGACTCTGTCCTCCGTGTACATGTGAGCACAGTGCACACACACACACACACACACACACACAATCCTGGACACCTCCCCGCAACAAAGATAGTTAAGTAAGAACAAGGGGCTAGTGAGACGGCTCAGTGGGGGGGAGGGCTTGCTGCCCAAGCCTGATGACCTGAGTTCAATTCCCGGAAATCACAAAAAGGTAGACGAGGAGAAGTAACTCTGAAAACTTGTCCTCTGGCATACAGACCATGGCACACTTGGCGCACACATAATAATAATAATAATAATAATAATAATAATAATAATAGGGATAGAGAGATGATTCAGTGGGTAAGAGCACTGTCTGCACCTCTTCCAGAAGACCTGAGTTCAGTTCTCAGCACCATGCATGGTGGCTCACAATTATTTGTAACTCCAGTTCCAGGGGAATCTAGCCCCTTCTCCTGCCTCTGAGAGCACCAGACTCATATGCAGTGTGTTTAACATGCATGTGGGCAAAGATTCATACACATAAAATTAAAATAATAAATATTTTTAAAAGAATATAAATATGCAAGCTTTAAGAAAAAGTAAAAGGGAACATCTTGGGAAGATGATTGGCAGGAGCAGAGGGGGGTATAAGAAGATAATTACGGGTGAATATAAACAAAATGCATTATATACATGTACAAAACTATTAAAGAAAAGATTTTTAAGATTATAAGTCTTTTTAATTACATTTTCATTTATTTGTGCAAGAAAGTGGAGGACAGGTCATGGCACACTTTTGGAGGCCAGAAAACAACCTATGGAGATCATTCTTTCCTTGGGGATCGAACTTGGGTCTTCAGGCTCAGCAGCAAGCGCCTTTACCCAAAGACCGTCTCATCAGCAAAACAGCTCTAAAAGGCACCAGAATTTGCACTCCTTAAAGAGGTGTTTTACTCTTTTAAGATGCATGGCTCCCAGGTTTGTTTTCATTAATAAGATCTTTTAAGATTCATGCTACATGCCCTTTTTGTTCCAGATGGTTCTCTGAAGTTAAGAGATAAGTGGGCACTGTAGGGAATAAAGCAATTTTCAAGTCCTTCCCCGAGAGGGAACAGTGCCGACACGCCCCCCCACCCCAGCACACTCACTACAAATCTGAGATCTAATTATGTAAGTCTCTCTCATCGCCAGTTGGGACGACGGTTTTAATCATCTAAGTCCAATCCCTACGAATTTTCCCGTGTCGTTTCTTTCTCTCAGGGAAACAGCATCTTGCAGGGTTGCGCAATTGGTCGCCCCACACTGTGGCTGTGCCGCGCCTGTGCCCGCATCTGGCCAGCCCCCACCGCTGGGCACAGAGATTGCTCTTGCATCTGCCCTGGCACAGCCCTCACTCAAAGAATCTGCCCACCCGTGTGTGCCCGTATTTCTGAACCCAGCCTCGGGGCAGATTTATTTTTTTAGCTGTCAAAATCTTCAGAGAATGCAACTGTTTTAAAGTTAAAATCAATTGAACGTAAACTTGCTAATTTTATGTGACTCTTGGGAGTTAACGTGTTCCCAGTGTGTGGGGATGAAGGAGGCGAGGGCACAGTTCCCTCTCTTGAGCACAGTTATTTGAAGTGTGTAAGGAATGGTTGCAAGAATCATCTAAGGAAGTAGAGAGGTCACAGTGCAGTCTGAAATAACGGCAGGATTTGAATGGCACACGTAGGGGTGCGATGTGACCACAGAGACAGCATTGGTGACCAACGCCTGCACTGTGCTCTCTGTAGAGATTCTAGGAAGTGGGACTCAGTTCCCAGAAAAAAAAAAAATACAAAAAACAACGAAGTGCCTTACTCCCCATTGCAAAATGCCTGCCTGGAGTTTCCTCATAAGCTCCTGGGCTCGGCTCCCACTGACTGTGCTCAGCAGCCCCAGCACAGCCCCAAGAGCTGGGCAACCGGCCTGCCTTCAAATGTCTGCAACTTGGAAAGACTTGAATGGCTGATTTTTATCTCCGGTGAATGAGAACACTAAGTTTCCTAGGATGAAAGGGAAGGCCAGGGAAAGCCCGCCTCTGGAGTCTGCATGTGTGCTGTGACCTGCCCCAGCATGTGGTCCTGGGCTGGGGTTCCCAGCCCACAACCCCACCCTTCCACACAGACCCCAGCTCAGAGCCGCTGTGCGCTGTGCCTTGCTGCAATTTCCCTCCGCCCCAGACACTGCTCCCTGCGAAGGAAAGAACAGGAGTTCAGACCCTAGGGTCTACTGTGTGACTCTGGGTGAGTCCCTTGACCTCTCTGAGTATGCTTCCTCCTCTCTAAACCAAGGAAGAGCCTCCTGAGTGCACAGATGTGGCTCACCCTGTTCCCGCAGTCTGAGGCCAACACCTGGCACATCCTGAATGTGTGACTCTTGGATTGTGTCCCCAGGAGAATGGCCACCCCGGGACTGGAGCTTTGGATAGGTCCCTGTCACAGACTCTATGAAGATTGGCTGATTTGGGTTAATACTTAATATTGATCATTGTTAAAATATCCAAATAAAATCTTGTCACCCAAAAACAAATAAGCAGCAATAAGAGGTGGCTTAGTGGTTAAGAACACTTACTGCTCTTCCAGAGGCTCTGAGTTCCAGCACCTACATGGCAGACCACAACTGCTCATAACTCTGGCTTTAGGGAATCTAGCACCCCCTTCTGGTCTCCATGAGCATCTGCACCCAGTTACAACTACATGCACACACAAACACATACAATATTTCATTAAAAAAAAAAACTTTGAATGTGAGTCTGTGCATGCAGCATGTATCTGACTTTAAGCTTTCCCTGATCACACAATTTCTGAGCAAGTATTTCTGGGGGTGTCTGGCAGGCAGAAAGCCTCCTTGGGGTCCCACATCCTCTTTTGTTGTGTCCTGAGAGCTTCTGGGAGGGGGACTCTGAGAGTGGGAATGTCATTTTTCACTCAGTCCCTCATTAGCTCAGGCTGGCCTTGAACTTGTCATTTTTCTGCCTCAGCCTCTCAAGCAGCCAGAATTCCAGGACTGGTCTGTGTTAACGATCCCTCCATGGCCTCACAGGGAAGGGTCATTCTGGTGATGGATCTGAGTGATGGCTGGCTCCACGGAGGCAGCAGAGTACAGGTACTGAGCTGGGTCAAGAGAGCTCATGGACGGAGGCCAGTGTGACCTCGTCCAGGGGTGAGGACAGAGGCTGCCTATTGTTCTTAGCTGGGAGCACAAATTGTCTTCGGGGACAGAGAGTAAACTTTGGAGACATATTGGGGCATTAGAGTTGGGGGAGGCCAGGGTGGTCCTAACATCCTGCACAGCGCAGGATAGCCCACCATAGAGAAGGGTGCTGCTGTCTAGAATGTCATCAGCATAGATGTGGAGACTTGGCTGTCACTGCACACCAGGCAGAGGAATCACTGCATCCAAAGCACAAAGTCACCAAAACAGCTTCAGCTCCACAAGGATAGGTGCCTTAGGGACTCAGGTAGAAGCCAGGACCAGGGAGGAGGCTGCAGAGCCCAGGGTGGAAGGAGGAGGTGTCCGTGGGGCAGATTCCTGGGCTGTGAGCTCCTGCTCTGCGCCATCTATTCCAAACCTGGGCATCTGCCGAGGGCAAAGGATGGAGAGGGTAGGGAACCCCAGAGGGCACAGATGGAAGTGATGGTGTTGTGATGGGACGGAGCATTGAGGACCAAAGGTTGACGTGAGTAACCGGTAGCCCCGACACCGAGGCCAGCCGAGATGAAGCTGAGGTTCCGGGTGCGCCAGGGAAGCTTGCTCTCCACCAACTCCCCAGCTCTGGTCATCGCCCGCCACTGCCACCACCACATGGGCTCCTGAAGTCCCCACTCGACCCTGGCTCACTCTCCAGGGGCCAGACCCACAGGCTGCACCCCGAGGTTGCCAGACACTATCTCTTTGCTTTCATAGTTGTTTCAAGTGGCAGAACTGTAGTTGGCAGGTACCAGGCCAAGGGCGGTACGCCCACCACGCCCTCCTGAGCCAGAAGTGAGGCAGGAAGGGGAGGTGCCCCACACAGCCAGCATCTGCGGCAGCCAAGGCCAGCCAGCCCCATCCAGTTGTGCAGGGGGTCAAACTTGGGGTCAGGGCTCAGGACACAGCGCTGCCCCTCTGCAGTCCCAGCATCCACTTCCACCTTTTCCTAAAAGGCAGTGAGGCAATTAAAGACTCCTGCAGGGTACAGGGCGGGTTTGGCCTGCCTCTGAGCACTGGGTGGTGTTTCCTATAGACCTCAGTGTTTTTAACGAGGCCTTTACAACTGCTAAATGATTAAGTGAAAGATTGATGAGAGTCACCGTAGACTCAGCTTGGCAGCAAATCAGAGGCACGGCCCCCGCCCTGTGTCCCCCCGGGGCAGCCTGGGAATTATGTGGCAGAGCAGCACAGTTGGGCTGTAGGGCCCAGCCACTGCGCACGGAATCAGCTCACCATGTCCTGATGCTCCTGTGCATGTCGCAGGAACCTGGGGTACCTTGTTTGTTTTTCTTGAAGTGGGAGTTCTGTAGAGGTCTGCCCTGAGAAAAGTCCATACCTGGACATGTGTCCTGGCACATGAGAAGCCTGCTCTTGATTTAGGGCAGGTATGTGGTAGATCATGCCTACTCAGCTGGGGCTGCCACAGATAAAACAGCAGGACTCCCAGGTCAACTTGATTTTTTTTCCCTATTTTTTAGTGTGCATGTTCCCGAGACTGCTCAAGACATGCTTACACCTCAAAACTCTTTGTTGTTTGTGTGAACACCCAGGTGAACTGGGCATTCTTAGCACATGGACTGTCGGTGGGGTGAGTCAGTGTTTTCTTTTCCAGACCTTCCATGGCACAGAGCAGTCCTGGGAGCCAACATTGATGCTGTGTGGTGGGAAACATGCAGAGGTGGTTAAGTGGTTGGGGGGGGGGGCTGCAGGCTCAGAGCTCAGTCACACACACACACACACACACACAAAGTGCTGGGTTCCATGGCCAGCATCGTAGAAATCAACCCATCTATCAGTAAAGCAGGGCTTTGGAGCCAGGGTCACCGCTCAGTGGTGAAACAGAGTTTGCTTAACACCTGTATGCAAGGTCCTGGCTTCCAGTAGCAGAACTGCAAAAAAGGATGGGAGGGAGGGAGGGGGAGGGAGGGAGGGAGGGAGGGAGGAAGGGAGGGATAAGGAAGGCGGGCTTTAGGGCTAGGTTCAGATCTTGAGGTTTGCTTCAATGTTTGAAGCTCTGTGCGTCTTGGAGACTCCCCCATGTCAATGGGCACGGCAGATCTATCTCATATCTTAGCTTTGAGAACATCAAAGGTGCCTTTCTGTATGCCTGGTAGGTAGCCTGGCTCCTGGGGAGCTCCTAACATCTATTAGCCAGGCCCATTTTGTCTTTAAGCATCCTAATGTTATGGGGTGGCTCAGAGATTCACCAGTCTGACCGTGAATAAATTTTAATAAATGAGAGGCTTTATTAGATACTAGCCAGGACCATGGGTACTGGCCAGGTCCATACCCGAAACTCACGCTCAGAGTATGGTGCCGAGTTACGTTAGTCAGGGGCTTACAAAAGCAAACCCCACAAGGCTCCGTACTTCCCACCTTAGTCCAGTCAGAGGCAGGCATACGAACTGACGTACTTCCTGCCTGTGTGTGATCAAGCACGCATCGTGGGCAGTGGGACAACCAAGCTTGTACGTGAACAGCAGCCCCCAGCGTTCCGGGAAGTCCTCTGTCCGTGGGCGAGCGGGGCTCTCAGGTCAGAGGCTGTTTTGTTTATAGCTCTCCTAAGCACAGTCATTCAAACTTAAAACAGTGCTGGCCATCCCACCTCCTTTCTGGATCTATAGTCAGTCCCCCAAGTCCTTCCTATTAAAAAGACAGGGTAGGATGCCCGTTTTGGAAAACTGTGCTGCCCCAAGGCCAGTGGCAGGACCCCCAAAGTTAGAACCTCTGGCTTCCAAGTCAAAGGTCAGTTAAGGTGTGACGGCTTCAGCAACAACAGGAACCACCCATGTTCACCTGGAAAGCTCCTAGTACTGACCCTGGGCTCTGAGGTCACCGGTTTCAGCATTGATTCCATCCAAAGATGAAGGGTCCCCTCCACAGCTGGAGGGTGGCTGGCTCACTGCTGGAAAGAGACACACAGGGAACCAACCAGATGCACGGGACTTTTGAATTCCTGTAGCTCGGAGTGCCATCTGGCAAGACAGGGTAAGGACTCAGCCCTCCAAAGGCTGACACCAAGGAAGAAGAGAAGGCTTGGTGACAGGAAGGGCCGCCCATGAGGCCATCTCCAGTCAAAGTCCTCGGGTGTGTAGATGGCCCTCCAGGACAGCCCAAGACACAGCGCACAAGAAGCCAGCTTCAAGGAGAAGGGGAGTGACCAGTGGCCGGCAAGCAGGGCCTGAGACCAGAACCTGAACCTGAGGCAGTGCCGATATCAAGGTAGAATGTGGTTTAGTGGAAGGAAAGGTGTGTGGATGAGAGGCCCGGATACTTTCCCATGAAGCCCAGGGAGAAATCCTAGCAAGTGACAGAAGACCCTGGGGCCACTCTAGTAAACATGGCCGCTGCCAGGCATGAGGGGCTCCTTCAGATCCAGTGAGTTCAAAGTCAGCTCCTCGTTCGCATCTGCCTAGGTACAAGAACTTTGTCACCTCCTGGGACAGAGCAGACTCGAGAGGACACTCTCGCAAGGCAGCAGGCCCTGTGTGCCCTGTGAGCAGAGGGACCGAGGAGAGACTTGTGGTTCTAAACACTCCAAGAAAGGACTCATCCAGAACCCTGTAGAAGATTTCAGCCCCAGAATCATTCAGAATGCTTAGGCCCAGGGCAAGGCTCCAGGTGTGGGTCTTTGAGAGGAAAGCATGTGGGAACGCTAAGGAAACAAAACAGGAAGAATTTCAGAGCCAACACATTCCCGTGGAAGGTCTAGAACCTTCCAAAGCACCTAGCATTCTACAGAGTGGATTTCACCTCCAGCCCTTTTTTTCTTTTGAGGCCTTATGTGTACGAGTGTTTGCATTCCTGTAATGTCTGCCACGCATATGCCAAGTGCCCACGGAGGCCAGAAGAGGGTGTTAGGTCCCCTAAGAACTGGAGTTACAGAGGGCTGTGAGTTATCATGCGGGTGCTGGGAATCAAACCTGGGTCCTCGGGAAGAGCAGCCAGTGCTCTTAACCAGAGTCCTCTCTCTAGCCCACCCTCTAGCCCTTTTAAACCTCAGACCACAGAACTCTAGTACTGCTACCTCCTGCGAGTTTTGATTATCCCAGTCCCAGTTCTGAGTCAGCAGCCTGAAGGAACTATGAGGCAGTACCAATAACCTCCATGAGGAAGGGGCTTTTGTTATAAGTACACTGAGTCACCTATGACAGGCAGCTTACCGGAAGCGGACCAGCCAGGGCACCAAGGTCCTCAGGGGCCTGGGTCTCCAGCCATTATGGCTTAACTCAGGAAGAAGAAAGGAAGGGGAGGGTTCAATAAGGGGACAAAGGGACAGCCACAGTTGGGCCACCTGCCTTTGAGGAGCAGCAGGCCAAGACTCCCTCTTACACCTCATGGGCCATGCCAACTGGGATTCTGGAAATACAGTCATCAGCCTGGACATCACTGCTCATGAAAGGCAGGCCTTCTCTCAGGGAAATCGACAAGGAAGAAGGAAGAAAAGACACCGGCAAAGTGCCCAGCCACCCCAGGACCCATGACAGGCTTCCCAGAACCTTTGTCTGTCTCCAAGCTCAGCAGAGAAGGTTTGGAAATCCAGCATGCCACAGTGGCACAGGGAGGGGTCCAGGGAGGTCAGGGGTCACAGCGGGGAGTGGTGGGGGCCTGCAGCAGCTGGGAGCAGCCAGGCCTGTCTTGGCTTAGAACCTGGCCTGTTAACAAGTCCTAGTTTTTGTTAGGTGCATTGAGAAGTTCAGAAAGCCCAGGAGCTGTGGAGACGGCCCAGAGGGTGAAGAAGTGCTTGCCCCACAGGCTTGAGATGTGTAGGTGTCCCAAACACCCGTGGGGAAGCCAGATGTGGAAGGATGAACCTGTAACCCCCAAACTGGGGTTGGGTGCTGAGACAGGGACACCACTGGGGTAGTGAAGAAGATGCTGATGTCGACCTCTGACCTCCACATGCACACAGTTGCATGCACACCTGCTCAGATGTGTATACTTTCACCTACATGTACAAGGAGTCATCAAACCTAGTCAATTTTTTTTTTACAAATGACTTATCCCCTGTCCTATTAGGGTTTCTATTGCTGTGAAGAGACACCGTGACCACTGCAACTCTTATAAAGGAGATATTTAATTTGGGGGGAGCTCACAGTTTCAGAAGATCAGTGCATTATCATTATGACAGGAACCATGGCAGCATGTGGGCAGATGTGGTGCTGGAGTAATAGCTGAGAGCCCTGCATCTTGCAGGCAACAGGAAATCAACTGAGACACTGGGGGGCCATCCTTAGTATAGGACACCTCAAAGCCCACTCCTACAGTGACACACTTCCTCCAACAAGGCCACACCCACTCCAACAAAGCCATACTTCCTAATAGTGCCATTCTCTATGAGATTATGGGGGCCAATTACATTCAAACTACCATATTTCTATTTTATGTGCATTGGTGTTTTGCCTGCATGCATGTCTGTGTGAGGGTGTCAGATCCCCTGGAACTGGAGTTACAGACAATTGTGAGCTGCCATGATGGTGCTGAGAATTGAACTCAGGTCCTCTGGAAGAACAGCCAGTGTTCTTAACTGCTGAGCCACCTCTCCAGCCCTAGTCTTTCAATTTTATTTATTTATTTATTTATTTATTTATTTATTTATTTATTTATTTATTTATTTATTTATTTATTTATTTTTTATTTGTTTGTTTGTTTGTTTGTTTGTTTGTTTTTCTGAGACAGGGTTTCTCTGTGTAGTTTTGGTGCCTGTCCTGGATCTCACTCTGTAGACCAGGCTGGCCTCGAACTCACAGAGATCCTCCTGCCTCTGCCTCCCGAGTGTTGGGATTAAAGGCATGCGCCACCACTGCCCGGCTCAATTTTTAAATACTACATTTGAAACTATGTTTTTGAAAGTGTTAGAAACAGGGCTAGAGATGGTTCAGCAGTTAAGAGCACCTCCTGTTCTTGCACAGGGCCTGAGTTCCATTCCCAGCACCCACGTGGACAGCTTACAGCCACCTGTGGCTTCAGGTCAGGGGAATCTGGCGCCTCTGGCCTCTGTGGGCACCTGTACTAATGTGCACATATCTACACATGGACTCATACACATAATTTAAAAATTTAAAAACTGTGGGAGAGAAAATCAGCAGTTTGACGTGTGTGTGTGTGTGTGTGTGTGTGTGTGTGTGTGTGTGTGTATGCGCATGCCAGTGTAGCTGTGATGAAAAACAGAAAGGTACCTGAGGCCTCACTCCAGCCTGGAACTCTGCTGGGTCTCCTGTAAGCTCCCTGGGAGGGGGAGGAGGGACGTGCCCACTAAGGCTGGCGGGAAGCTAAGACCTTGGGTACAAGCACTGCGTGAGAAGGGGCCCAGGTGTGCCTGAACCACACTGCATCATGGGATCCTGGATCCCCATTCAGCCTTCTGGCCTTCCATAGGCACCAACGCTCCCAGGTTACTAGGCAGACTCCGCCAAAGGAGTGTGGGTAGGGGACACACCGTGTGATTCTGTGGGTGCCCGGGAGAGGGTGGGACCTGTCGAGTCCCAGCCTGCCCCCACTACAGCCTTCTCTCACAGCTCCTGGGTGTGTCACTGGGGATGAGCCAGGTCTCTAAGCCTGGGTCTGGAGTCTCAGGGCCTGAGAGTCTGAGCTACACATAGAAGCTGGAGGGCACCGCTGACCTCGGAAAACACGCTCCAGGAAGGGGCTTTGGACTGACTTCACGAGGGCTCGCTGCGTTCACTGCTGAGGCCAAAGAGCCAGGCGCTGCAGAAGCATCCTGCCCGCCATTCACCATCTGCTAAAAACCCATGAAATGGTCACGTGCACAAACCCTTCTGTCAAGAGCACAGCAGAGGCTAAATATGCTTCAGCTAGCACAACAAGCCCCAGTGGAGGTGGCTGGGCCATGCCTGGGCCCCCCGCAGATGGCCGCTGGCCCCACATCTTTCCTCTGGTGAGCACAAACTATCCATTGGACTTCCAAATCTTGGCACTGATGGAGTTCCCAAGTGAGGAGCCACTGACGAGGGCACCCTGGGACGCAGAACTTTCTTCCGCAGACCAGAATGAGCTGCCCTCTGGTCACCATTGCCTCCCATAAGAACATCATCACAGGGACTGGCGAGGTGGCCAAGCCCAAGTCCCTACCTTGCAAGCACAAGGACCTGAGTTCAATCCCAAGAACCCAGGTTAAAAATAACTAAATAATAGAGCCAGGCTTGCAGTGCTGGGTTCTAATTCCAGAGCTGCGTAGGTGACTGGCTGAGCGGCATGACGCTGACAGTGTACAAGGTTCACAGCTAGGTGCCCTGCTGCAGGCCTGACATACCAGCTACTCAGAAATGGAGGCGGGGAGGTTGCAAGTTCAAGGCAAGCTTGGGTAACATCGTGAGGGTCTGTCTCTCAGCTGGCTCCCTGGCAGAGCACCTGCCTAGCGTGTGGAAGTCTCTGGGTCCAATCAAAGGCAGCAACAGTGCAGACGGCCACTGTTTGGGTGTCAGAGTGTTGGGTGAGCGTTGGTCTGGGCAAGCAAAAGCTGACATCCTAACCTCACTCCATCCTCTTCTGCTTGGACCTTAACCTTCTCCTCCCTTACCCAAATTACGCACTTTGCTTTTCCTAAAAATGACTTATGAAGAAGTTCCACCTGGCAGAGCAAGTGAGCTCCTTTTAGGTCAAAGTCCAACGAGGACACACCCATGCTTGCAGATCTGCAGCAAAGACTCTAGCTGGGCACCTCCCAGGCCACATGGTACACACCTTTTCAAGAACAGTTCCCTCATGTAATTAATTAAGCCTGTAATTACAGACCAATCTTTAAAAATGTAATATGTAGTTTCTCTACAATACTCCTTCCAAATCCGACTTCTGATGTGGGCTAAATTATATTGGAGCCAATTTTTACTACATGGAGACTCAGGATAAACCAGGCTTTGCTGATGATTGATTGATATATACTGTTGTTTTCATATTTATTGCTTAATAGCAGCCGATCTTTCTGGAGCCCTGGATACAGACTCTGCAGGGTCCTATAGGTCTCCTCAGGCTTTACTGTAGTCCTCCTTGTGGAGAGAGAGATAAGGAGCCACCCCTCTCCTCCACCTCTCCCAAGTGACCTGCCCCGGGGCTGGAGTTCCCTCCTGAACCAGGGATGTTCTCAGGGTCATGGTGCTGGGGCATCCTTCGAGTGCTCCCCAGCCTCTTGATGGTTTTTCACTGTAGTTTTCTGTTCCTTCTGAAAGCCACAGTGCGAAGTGCAGCCTCTCTTCTGCCTGCAGGGGCTCTGAGAGCTGGAGAGGTGGCTCAGCTGGTACAGTGTTCTCCTGGTACCCACAAAGCCCTGGGTTCGATCCCCAGCATAACTGGGTAAGATGGCACATGCCTTTAATCCCAGCACTAAGGAGGTGGGGCAGGGGGCATTGGAAGTTCAAGGTCACCCTTAGTTACAGTTTCAGCTTGGGGTTACCCTGGCTTACATGAGACCCTGCCTCAAAATAAATATAGCCTCTGGGTTTAAGGGGGATTCTCTGCACACGGGTTAAGGAAGAGAGAGCAGGGAGGCCACAGAACCTCTTCAAATGCTTCAGGGCTGCCTGGCTTTCCTGACTCTGTGCCTAATAGGAAAAACGGTGGCCAGAGTGTTCTGGGTTCTGGGGTGGGTTGTCCCCCGGCTGCCTGAAGTATAAAAGCCACGTGGGGACACAGACTGTCTGGGAGAGTGCTAAAAAGATAATGCCTGGGGAAGAGGGGACAGAAAGAGGTGGGGGGTGGGGGGGAAAGCTAGGCTGGGAGGGTCCAGCCCTGCCTTCTCCACCCTTGACAGACAACCAAATGACTCTCTGTGAACAAAGGGTGTGGTCTGGAACCCACTCCTCAGATGCCATTGGGAATTCCAAGTGTCAGGCAAATAGATAATTTCCAATAAACGGACGGACACACACACACACACACACACACACACACACACACACACACACACACACACACACACACACACCAGCACTTCTGGACCGTTTACCATGGTCCTCAGACCACCTGGATTTTTTTCTCCAGAGCCCTGCCCTCACTAGGGAAGGCCCCTGAGCCTGCTGGCTCTGACAGGTAGATGGTATGTAGTTGGTATACTGGGAGCTTCCTTCACTGGGGAAGGAGACCTTGCTGGCAAGCACCTGCTCAAAGTCTAACCCAGGCCTTTCTGCCTAGAGATCTCCTTATTTTAGATTTTCACCCTGGAGACGATTTTCTTATTGAGAGGCTGGTAGTCGCTTGGGATTGCTCATCCTGACCCTGGGGAGGAGCTGCTCCGCTCCCAAAATACCTTTTGAGTCATTCGGGTTTCTATCGCCTTGCATAAACTCTGAATTATTCTTTGTGTCGAGAAGATTATTAAGAAACACGCCCTCGAGCGGTCTGTACTTGCCTTCCCGATTCCCTCTGCCGGCTCTGCTGTACAGGGCGGCCGCCCAGCTGCTCCCCAGCTGCTCCCCAAGGCTGGTCCCTGTGGCCCTGCTGCAAAGACCCCAGGGCAGGGCTGTCCCAGAGGCCGCCGACTCAGGAGCCCAGCAACCGCCTTCCCATCCTGCCCTCCCTGCCAGCGCAGGATCCTAACCCAGAGCCTCGGTTACAGGGAAACTTTTCTCAGACCACGGATGCCCATCCCCAGCCTCAGCATGGGGCAGGAAAGGGAGTACTCAATTGCCCTCTTCCTTTTTGCTTTTTGTTTGTTGTTTTGTTTTGAGTCAGGGGCTTGATAGTTAGCCTAGGTTGGTCTTGAACTCAGGATACTCCTTTCTCAGCCTTCCAAATGCTGGAATTATAGGCATGCACTATCACACCTAACTGAGACAACACACACACAGTCACACACACACACACACACACACACACACACACACACACACACACACACACACACACACACTTCTACTTGATAGAATTAGAACAACGGTTTTAAGAACTTGGATACCCAGCAGGCACTGTAGCCCGAGGCTATTCACACTTTAGCCCAATCAGGGGTTTAAAGACGGACCTTTTTACAGGGGAAGCGATTCTCATACAAAATGCAAAACGGTTGAAGCCTGGCCAGGTAGAAGTTACAGAATTCCGGAATCTTCCCTAGTGAAAACCCCAGGCAGCTGGGAGTCTCTGCTGGGGATGCGCGCTCCATCGGCCCCCTCTGCTGGCCATGACCACTCTCTTCTGAAAGGGACTCGCAAGAGCCTCAAGGCTGCATCTTCAGGGGCGGTGGCCAAGTGGGAGGCTACACAGCCAGGTCCTCAGATGTTTCCCATGGGATGTGTGATCCCAGCCACCATCCCATCATTTCCACAAAGAGAAGGCGTTTCCAACTAAAATGCAGGACCGCAACTGCAGAATAGATCAGCCCACGGAGACAATGTCTTAGTGTCTCCCTCCCTGCCGGTTCTTATCTCACTTTAGGCCAGTGAAGGAGTCCGGGACCAGAGTCAACAGAGAATTCCGAGTTACAGTCTTCATGGTAATGAGACAGTACAACCAGGCTCATCTTCTCTAGCTAATGCCCAGGACCCCATGCTGGGAGGTCCCTGAGTTTTCAGAGGATTTCATCCATAGAGAACCCTATGCTAGAACTTAAAGAAAACTCATGCTCAAAGGACCCCATGGCTGGAGGACCCCATGCTAAGAGAACCCAGGAGACCCCATATTCAGAGGATCTCAGGTTCAGAGGACCTGTCCCCACAGGATCCCATGCCCGGAGGACCCAGGGCTTGGTGAACACCAGCCCTGACTTAGTACAGAGAGCTTTGCCTTTCCCTTTGCAGCAAGTATTGCAACTCCTGCAGCCAATTCTTGGTCTGAGAGCAGGGACCCTGAACAAAGCTCAGATCTTGGATCCAAGACAGTACACAGTGAGGTCACTGCCAAGCCACGTGGTCCAGCCACGTGGTCCGGCTTCCTCTCTGTGTCCTGCTCCAGCGTCCCTTGGCTAAACTTCACCCAGGTTATGTACCCTTCTCAGGTTCTGCCTCTTTTCTGTAACCTAGCCTGTTGGCTGGCCGGGGGCCGTCTCTGGCAGTGATGGATGCCTCTGTCAGACATAACGGAGTGGCTATTAGACAACCAGAGAAAGTCTGATGTATCCACTGCCCTGGAATTCCTGCAAGCAAGGGTTCTACATTCTGCCTTACCACACAAGGCATACTTATGTTAAAAGTTGGTTGTCAGAATACAAATTTAGCTGGGCATTTAAAATATTTTGCTTATATCTAGGTAGTCATGGTTTTCGCTGACCTCAGACTCCTAGCAACTACCTCACTCCTTCATCGTGTTTGTATGCAGTTATCTGGAACTCTTGGGCCCCAAGGATGGCTTGCTCCCAAGGATGAAACCTTACTGGTCCCGATCAGTCATGAAAATTCTATTGCTGGCCAGGGACTGGCTTAGAAAAGACCATGTGAGATGGTTCTAGCCAAAGAGAGTTGAGGAAATGTGGATCTTGTGGACCCTGAGGGAAAGTGTTTCATCAGGTAAAGGAAACATGCTTTCCTCCTGCCTGCACAGAGATGAACACATTATGTATGGAGCTCCGGAAGCTGCTCTGGTTGCACCTTGCAACCAGAAGGGAAGCCTGAGGTGAAGGAAATAGGAGGCTAGCAGAGCAGAACGATGCGTCTTTTGCATGGCTCCTGAATCTCCAAGTTAGCCGGTCCTGGAGGCATCACTTCCCTCTGGGCTTCTTCTTGGTGAGACAGGCTTCTTAACCGTGGAGGTGGCTCTTCTGTGAAATCCTGCCACACAGAGACCTTGGCCAGCCCGTGTGCAGCAGGAGTCGGGAAGATGGTATTCACCACGTTCTGAGGGGTTTCCCTTTCGCTGCTGGTTTCAGGGCACTTGGGACTTGCCTGGCTCCATTACTTTTTTTTAGGCAGAAACCTAGAGGGAGGAAGGCTGCTCACTCATAGTAGTGAGGAAGCCGAGGAAGACAAGGAGCCATCAGGGACAAATTAGACCCTTTAGAGAGGCATGCCTCAGCGATGGCCCAATGACTTCAGAGTCCCGGAGATCATGTCCCTCAACAGCACCTCCAACTGGAGGCTATGCCTCCAACACACCGGGGACTTTGCCGTGACAGTCGCTCTGACCCCAGCAGAGGGCAGGTGCGTTTGTGGCTCTGCTTGATGGTCCCCTGGGGCAAAGGTTGTTTTGGGATGGCTCATTAGCATTTTAAATAAAGCATGGCTCCCCAGGCTCAGCTCCTCCGCTGAGGGTGTGGTACCTTTCTGGGCCACTCTTCTCGGCTTCTGGGGTCCTGGAGCACACAGGAGGAGGGTCACACAAGCACAGCCCCTCCCTGCCTGGCCAGGAGCAGCAGTGTGTCCGGTCTGGGGTTGACAGCGGCGGTGCCCACTCTCACTGGCTAGCACCTGTCATCACTGGTGTAGGGTGATGCTGTGGGTCATCACACAGCCACCTGGGTCCATTACCCACGATGAGGGGGCATTTCTTTAAAGTTATCATTAGAAAATCTCCCCTGTCACTGGGGAGCCAGGCTTGAGGGTGGTTAGCTGAAACTGAGATGCTCTCTAGACTGGAGCTGGGACCCTGCCACTGTAGAGACAGGCCACGATGAGGCTCCCCCACAGCTAACTCTCTGTGTCCCGGAGGCTGCATGTCCATAACAGACAAAAGCTGTGGAGGCAGGCTTCAGTTGGGAGAGAAGAGAGAGGGAGAAGGCAGAAAGGGAGTAGAAAGGAAAGCATGTAAAGAAGAGAGGCAGACAGGCCAGGGTCTAGACTGATGCCACGCCATGGCCACATCACCTCTCTCCTGTCACAGGAGGACTGAAGTTGGCCAGTAACTCCAAAAAGCGGCCACCAATATGAAGTCACAGCAACAGTCTGTGTCCCTTTCAGAGCCAGGAGAGTGATGTGGCTTCGTCTTTGTGACCACGTTAACCTGAACTTGTTCACGAAGTGGTCGTGGGCGGTGGCATTACAGGCCTGATTTCCTACGGCTTTTCGGCCCTTAATGGTGATACCCCCCACAGGCCCCTAGGGCTAGCAAGGACTCTGGTGGCCCTTTCCCCTCCCTGTCCTGTTTGCAGCACACAGCACAGCACACAGCCCAAGGACAGAGAGCTCTGCTTGTCTCTTCTGGGTTTGTGTGCAGACCGGGCATGGCGGGTGGGGCGGAGGGGGTGGTTCTGAGCTCGTGGGTCTTGCTGTGGGACTCCATCCCACACCTCAGTGTCCCCAGGGCCATGCCGTGCGGTGGAGGGACCAACTAATACAAGACATGCTGGTGGTTTTCACCCTGGCAGAAACCCTACAAAGTGCCACGGGGGTCCCGGGGTCCCTGCTATGGATGCATCCTCTTTGCTTCCTGTTTACCATCACTCTGATTAGCGATGAGGCCAAGCTGATTGGCCTAAATCACAACCAGGCCTCCTGGCCAGCGGCTCAGTGGCAGTGTCCCACTTGATTGTAATTGTGCCATTAGGGGCAACAGAGTGTATTGTGACGGGCGGGGGTGGGGTGGGGGGCTTGGGAGGTGCTCAGTGCTCTGAAGCAAGGCCAAGGGGAATTTAACTCCAGGATCCCCCGGGGACCTGAGACAAAAGACCTCACTTCTCTGAGCCTCCGTTTCCATCCTTGGAAAGTTGGGACAGTCAGGATATTTGCCAGGGCTCTTGGGAGAGGTGACAGGACATGTACACACACACATTAGGGTGGATGTAAACACAGAGACTGATGTATCTCACGGTCAGCTGCTCCGACACCCGACAGCTAGAGAGAAAGCAGGCCGGTGGTGGAACCCTAGTCAAGTCAAAAGGCCAAGAGCCATGGAGCTGAGGATGGACCCCCAGTCCAGGGCCTGGGTGATGGAAGAGGCCACAGCTCAGGCAGGTGACAAGCTAAGGACTGATCCCTCCTGCATGTCCGTTTGTCCTCTTCCCTCCGGGGCCTGGGCGGTGCACAGGGAGATCCTTCTGCTGCACCAAGTACCTGGATACAAAGGCTGATCTCACAGACATGGTGTGGCACAGGGCTGAAGTGCCAGCATTCAGGAGGCCGAGGCAGGAGCGTTGCTGGGAGGTTAAGACCAGCTGGGACTAGAGAGTGAGAGCCCGTGTCAACCAAGGAGAGAAAGGAAGGAGGGAGAGGAGGGGGGTGGGGTGGGTTGGCGGGCAGATGAGGCTGATTTCCTTTGGAGACGTCACAGACACAGCCAGGATCACCGCTGGCTCAGGTGGCCCATGGAGCGGGGGAGCCTGGAGTCAGTCTGGGGTGAGGACAGGACCTCTGCCTTTTGTAGCTCCTGGAGCAGCCTCCTGGGTGGGCCCTCAACCTGAATTTGGCCGAGTTCCTATATAGAGCACCATGCCCGACACTCCAGCTCTGCCTCACCCTCAAAGGGTCGGTGTCCTCCCAGGAATTCAGGTTCTTTACCTTGAACGACTGCCTCTCTCTGTCCCCAACTGAATGAGAACCTGGAGTAACTGTAGCTGCTCTTGAGATTCAGCCAACACCAATTCTCAGCCGATGTCACATGGGGTTTAGTCCCCCCAGCGACGCCGCACAGCTGGAAACAGCACTCGGGAAGGATTGGCTCTCATTAGGACGGACCCTAGGGGCTCAGGGATCGTGCTGCAATGGCCAAGTGTTCTGGTTTGAACAGGCATGTCCCCCCACAGGCTCGTGTGTCAGAACACTTGCACCCCAGTTGGTAGTGGCTCTGAAAGGCTGTAGCTCACTGGAGGGAGTGGGTAGGCTTTATTAGTGCCAAGAACAAACCACCACCAAGGGTCCCTGACACAGGGACCAATCTCCATGCCACACATTCCCTGCAGGCCAGACTCCAACCCCTGAGCCATGAGCCAGGATGAACCCTTCCCACTTCTTGTTTCTGACAGGTATGTTGTCATAGCAACAAAAAAAGCAGCAGCCAACACTTGGAGTGACAGCCTGTAAAGCCTGGAGATGAGGGCAGGCCCCTGCTGAGCATCTCACTGGTGGCTGATGGGCTTCCAAATGAGTGGCCAGCACCAGGGTGGGAACTGAGCACTAAAGGCTGTGTACCCAGGATGGCCAGCTCTGTCCTCCCCACCCCCCAGAAAATGGGCTTTCAAAGGTCACCAGAGCCAGGTATGGTGGTACATATTTTTGTTCCCAGCATTTGGGAGTCAGAGGCAGGCAGATCTCTGTGGGCTCAAGGCCAGCCTGGTCTACATGGTGAACTCCAGGACAGGCCCAGCTACACAGTGAGACTCTGTCTCAAAACACAAACAAACCAAGAAACATCCAAGGGAGTGAAGCATGAAGCTCCCGAGTACCTGGGACTCCGACTCCAGAGATGTGTCCTTAGACATAGAAGGCAGAGTGACAAGAAAGGCCGAGTGAAGGGGTGTGGCCACACCCCTACCTGGCCCCCAGGATCTAGAGAACCCAGAAAGCTCTTCCTTTAGTGACCTTGTGGTGATATTGTGTTCCCAGAAATATTGTGCAGCCTAATAAACTTATCTGGGGTCAGAGAACAGAACAGCCACTAGATATAGAGGTCAGAAAATGGTGGCATTCACACCTTTAATCCTAACATTCCGAAGGTAGAGATCCATCCCAATCTCTGTGAGTTCAAAGCCACACTGGAAACAGCCAGGCATGATGACTCACGCCTTTAATCCCAGGAAGTAATGGTAGAAAGCAGAAAGGTATATAAGGCGTGAGGACCAGGAACTAGAGCTGGTTAAGCTTTTAGGCTTTGAGCAGCACAGTTCAGCTGAGATTCATTCTGGATGAGGACTCAGAGGCTTCCAGTCTGAGGAAACATGATCAGCTGAGGATATGGCAAGGTGAGGAAGCTGTAGCTTGTTCTGCTTCTCTGATCTTCCAGCATTCACCCCAGTAACTGGCCTTGGGTTTGGTTTTATTAATAAGACTCTTCAAGATTCCTGCTACATGACCTAGGAGAGCAAAGCCTGTCCCACACTACCTTTCACGTCTAGAATGGCAGGAGCGCACATCTGCTGTCCCAAAGGTCTGAGGTCGTAAGTCACCTGGCCCAGGGAACCCGCCCAGAGTGTTCCTCTCGCAGACAAGCTCCGGTGTCCCTGAGTCTTCCACAGAGTGGCCACGGAGGCTGAGCAACCCACAAGTTGGCTGTCAGCCTAGGGCTTTTGCAGGATTGGGGAAGTGACCAGACTGGAAGAGCCCTGAGGCAGAGCCCTCTTCCTGCGCCAGAGAGTGGACCCAGCTCCGCTCATGTCAGGACACGGGGAGGCATATCCCAGCGTTTCTAGGCTCAACTGGAGAAAGCCTAAGTGAGAAGGAGCCACTGGAATTAGGGTGGGGAGGGCTGGCTTTCCACTGCTGGAAACACGAGTGTTAGGCTGGTCTGGGCCCCCCAGGATCAGGAACTGGGGGAGACCAGCTGCCCACTGTCCCAGGAGGCCTCCTTCACCATGGGTAGTATGGGGCGGACTTCACGGCTGCTCCTCTTCTACCCCAGAGGAAGGAGCTCCATGAGTTCCTGGGGCTGCTGTAGACTCACAGTGGCCAGCAAGGCTGGAAGCTGCCCCAGGCTCAGATGGGGACACCCCTGGACACCTGTGCCCACATTACAAGCCCTGGGTTCTGTTTGCACCTGACCATATATACAGGAAGTCCAGCCCCAGCCCTGGTGGCTTCAGTCTATCTTAAGGTCAACCTCAAGTCTGGGGACAAGCCTGTGGCTCTCTGTTCTCTAACTTATTATTGTTCCTAATTGAAGCAACAAAGGAACGTAAATGGCTTCCAGGGACTGAGGGAAGCTCCTCAGAGCCACAGAGAGAAGCAAAAAGCACCAGAGGCTGTGGGAACAGGGGAGGGGCACTTTGTGGAGGAGCCTAGGCTCCCAGCAGCCGGGACATCACAGCTAGGGTGTGGTCCCCTCCCCCAGCGGCTCCTCTCCAGCCAGATCAGTGATGGATGATGGGTCACCATGGGTATCTAGGATGGTGTGGTGGTTAGTGGTCAATGTCAACTTGAATCTAGAGCCACCTCGGAGAAGGTCCTCCATGCCTGTGGGGGAGCGTCTTGACTACCTTCATTGATGTGGGAAGGGCCACCTTAGGTGGGGAGAGCAGCTGAGCACTGCCAACCATGCATCTCTCTTTTCGCGGTTATGGAAGTGATGGCACCAGACCCTCAGTTCCTCCCCCACCATGGATGAATACACCTGACTATACCTGAAACTGCAAGTCGGAAGCCCCCCAGCTCCCTTAAGTGCTTCCGTCAGGTAATTATTACCGCAGTCGGAAGGAACTGAAGACGCTATCTCATAAGTCACAGACTCCTGTGGGAAGTGTCTATACCACCAGCCCCTGGGCTCTCCTGCCTCCCCAGCGGACACCATGTCAGTTGCTGCTGATTCCCTTCTGGAGTCTGTCCCATCCCTTGAATAGAAACCTGTTTTCACAGGTCCTGAAGAGGGAGGCAGTGACAAGCTGTTTACCAGAGACCTGGGATCCTTCTATCTCAGGGAATGTCCCCTCAGACCCTTGTGCCCCCAACAGCAAGAGGGACTGATATGCTAAGATCAGGGGCTTGCAAACCTCAGCCCAAGGTTCAAGTCTTCCCATCCCTGTTTTTGTAAACAGCCACACTGCTGAATCCTTTCGCGCCTGCCAGAGATCCTGAGCATCACGGGTCCTTTAAAAAGAAGTCTGCCTGCCTTGGCAAGTGGTGTATCAAAGGTTGATGCCCAGGATGGGAGGGGGCTTTGCCTCGACCTAGCTGTGGGTTTGGGGGAGCCCCTCAGCTCCCATGGGTTCCTTTCCCTGTCTGTAAAATCAAGACCTATGTACCTAAACCACTCGGTGTGGTAACTCCCCGGTGCTACACCCCTTCCAGAGTCTTGTAGTGGGATTTAGGATATTCAGCTCACCCCAGAAGACAGGCTGTCAAAGGGATTTATGGCTTGCTAATGAGAATCAAAACACATCTTACAAAATCCCAATTACCCAAGCTGGCCCTGAACTTAGGAGCATTTGTAAAATTAGAAAGAGCAGATATTAACCCCACGGGTGATTGTGCAACTGGTAAAGCCTGGGAAGCAGGCCCCGGGGCATCTTTCCTGGGAGCTTGGGATCCGGGTGTGTCTCGCTCCCTGGGACCCTTGCTGTGAGCTGCAAGCAAGGCCAAGCAGGGGGATGGACGTGAAGGAAGGCCAAGACACCCACAGCGACACACTGAAGCTGAGAAGTCCCCCCATGCCTCCAAGGACCTCTTGTCCCAGACACAGGATGGCTACTGAACAAAGAGCTTTCATTATGTCCTTTATTTCAAACACTTCCCCCGTTAAAAAGAATTATCAGGAACATATGTATTGGCCAATCTGGACAAATGCTAGGCCCGAGACCAGAGACCAGAAAGCAATGGGAAGGGTTGCAGGTTTGCAGGGCCCTGAGCTTTCAGCCTGGTTCTGTTTGAGCTGTGGCGGGAGGCTCCATGCCTCTGAGACTCAGTTTCCTCACTTGTAAAAAGGGGTCAGGCATGCCTCATGGCCAGGTCTCCTGAAATGCCCTAATAGGGTGCAGCTAAAATTTAACAAGCAAACCCAGGCAAGTAGACAGCAAGGAGACCATGGCTCTGTCACACAACCCTGCCCAGCAAGCCAGGCTCAGACCCCATTTTCAAAAGCCTGAAACTCAGAAAAGTGAAGCCATTTGTCTGAGGTCACATGGCCAGTCACAGCTCAGTATTGGGAGGTTCATGACTATCAGTGAATCCCTCAAACCCCAGCTTTCCATCCTTCCTGCCCAGAGAAAGGTCTCAGGAACGACAGCTGTTTGTAGGTACAGGGTGGGAGGCCACCCGAATGTGGGGAGAACCTAGACCCCCACACTGCAGAAGGAAGACAGCCGGAGTGCTGCAGAGCCCATAAAGCCAGCAGAGGGCAGCAGAGAGCGACATCTGCCTCGGGAATGAGCCCTGGGCTGTTACTGTTAGGGGTTGTGGGCACTGCCCCCTCTTATGACCAGGTGACAGGTTGGTGGAGACTGTCGGGACCTCGGGAATAGGCACATCCTTGTGAGCATGCAGTATTGTGTGGCCAGGCCTAGCGAGGAGGAGGGGTAGCGGGGAGGAAGCCCTTATCGTGAACTCCCTCCTGCAGGGCCCTGGAGTTTCCAGCAGGAGCAAAACCGAGGTTCGGAACCAAAGTGATTCACCCAGGGAATTCAGGGCAGTGGCCCCCAAATGTCACCTTCCCATCTTAGCCGCAGACCCTGGCAGATGCTGTTTGTCACCGCGGAAAGGACCTCTCAGATGTGTCTGGGAAAGGGCATTGTGGTGTGGACATTTCCTCGACGGCCTGTGTGCACCCTCACGGGAAGCCCAGAGCGTCAGGGGTGTGGGGGTCATAAATGCTGGGTCCCAACAACACAGTGCGGGGAAGGATGTCTCGTGGTGATGCTTACAACACATGAATACTTGCCAGGCCTGAATGCACGCCATGCAGGACCACTCAGCCAGCCCCACGGCAGCTCCTGTTGGTTACCATCCCTTTCTGGGGCCTGCAGGGCAGAGAAACTTAACCACCAGCAGGGGGCGCCTTTGACCTCTGACAGCACTGTGTCATCCGAGACGCAGACAGGACACACAGCGACACACACTGTCACACACATACCACACACACACAGTCACACATGCTCGCTCCTTCCCACTGAGTTGGCATGCCCAGGCAGGCCTGTTACCATGACAGCTGGCTGTGCCCACTCAAATGGGTGGTCCTCTGCCCCTCAGGAGCTAGACTTGGAGCCCTGGCCTGGTGACATGAAGCCATAAACCTCCAAAGAGGGCCAGAGACCAGGAGGTGGCTGTCACATCCCCAGGGCCTGTGATTCCTGGCCAGGACCAGAGGGCAGAACTACACCCAGGCTGGGAGGGTCCTGATGCAGTCAGGTGGCCCAGCTGAGGGTCCGCTCGAGTCCTGAACATACAAACTCACGCCTGCATGAACCATAGCCCCTCCTACCTCTGTGAAGATGGAGCAGGGAGGAAGAAAAGTCGTCTCCTGCTCTTGCATCCAGGGCACAGTCGCTGATTCTCTTTTGACATGTTAAAGACAGAGCACTGGGGACCCATGGAAACGTGTGGGCAAACGGCACAAGGTCAGCCATATCTGTCTGATTCCATCAGGGTGTGACTCTAGGCCCCTAAGGTCCTGAGGCAGGAGCTGATGATTATGCAGAGACAGTGACAGCTGGTTACCGCCTCCCTATGCAGTGTCCCTGTGTCATGGAGGGATTAGACATGGACCACCCACTGGCCTCCTTGGGTTTACCCTCCCATGGATCGTGTCCAGGTCTTGGTAAAGAACAATGAAGGGTTGGTGTCCCCAAGAGCACTAGCTGGAGCCACCCAAAGGAGGAACTCCCCAAGGGGTTCCACCCCAGCTGCCTGCCACTTGGAGCCATCCCAGCCAGCCTGATGACCCTCTCCAGAAGGCTCCAATCCTCCCTCCAGCCTGGGCACCAAACGTGGGTCAAGATTGTAAAAGCATGCCCTGGAATTCCCTGGAAGCAGACCACCCCCACTCTCCCCCGTAAAGTCTCCCTGACCCTCATACTCAACTGGCACAGCAGGCCAGCTGCCAGGGTAATTGCTGTGTGCAGCCCAGCTTCAAAGCCAGGGCCCAGCAGGCAGTCAGGATCGGGGTTGCCAGCATGCTCTCTCGGGCACAAACGGACAGAACGCTGTTTACGATCACGGCCTGTGGGAGGGCCCTGTTAGCGGCTGGAAATGTGGAAGTGGAGTGACACACAGCATCCGTGTGACCCACAGTGGCACCGAACTAGGTCAGTACTCTGCTCTATCCACAGCAAGTTCCTCCCGCCCCAGGGTTCCTCACCAGAATAAAAGTACCAGCTGCTTAGATCACAGGACCTAAAGGAACAGGCTTGAATCTGGGCTCAAAAAATGTGTTGTTTGTAAGAAAAAAGTCTTTATTTTCTTTATTTTGAGGTGCTAGGAACCCAGGGCCTTGCAAGCACTAAACAAATGCTCTGCCCCCAAGCCATACCCCAAGACCCCTTTCTGGTTTTAATTTGCAGACAGAGTATCACTCTATTGTCCAGGAACGCCTCAGAAGGGCAAGCCTCGCTCTGCAGCTTGAGGACCTAGGATTACAGATCTGTGTCACCCAGTCCAGCTTTTTAAATGCCACCTTTCTGGAGCCTGGCTCTGGAGTGGCTTCCTGCCACAGGGCTGCCATGCCCACCACTCCTCCAGCTGGGAAGCCTTTCCCGTCTTTGTGCACATGGATGTCCACCCTGAGAACCTGTTTAAAATGCACCCTTCACCAGGGAGCCTTCCTGACGGCTGTGGTCACAGCCCCACCGTCCCTGGCGTCCCTCCATTGTCCTGGCGAGTGTTGGAACTGGTTAACTGCCATCTCTCTGGCTGTCTGGACGGACTTACTTGTTTGTGGGTGTCTTTCCCCCTCGGTGTTCACCAGCCTTGGTTTTCACCAGCCGGTTCACAGCACCGGAAGAGGCTGTGGAGAGAGATTTCCTTAACCCTTCCTTCTGTACCATCAGGTGTGGTGCTACACACCAGAAATCCTGGCAGTCTGGAGGCTGAGACAAGAGGATCATAAGTTTGAAGCCAGCCAGATCTACACAGCAAAGCTCTGTCTCCCAAAAATAAAATCAGTGCAGTCATGGAGGCACATGCATTCAGGAGGTGGAGACAGGAAGGTCACGTGTTCAAGGTCATCCTCCAGTATGTATCTACACATGGGATCCTAGAAAAAAGAGGCAAAGTCACACACTGAATCTTCACTCGTGCCTGGAGTGGCCAGCAGGTGGACATGGGCTCAGACATTCTGACTGGGATCTTTTCTTTCAGACCCAACATGGAAGATGATCCCAGCCAAGGACTGGGCTTTGGGATTCCCTGGTCGGGGCTCTGTGTTAACATGGGTGTGCCAGCTCAAAAGGTTGTGGAGTATCCGTATACATAAAGAACTCTCAGAGGCCAATGACTGGCCATCCGTTTAAAAATGAGAGAGCTGTCAGCATCAGTTGTTAGGGAAATACAAGTCAACACCCCCCAAACACACACACACACACACACACACACACACACACACACACACACACACACACACGACAAAGCCATGAAGGAGTTATAATGAAAGGACTGGAGAGTAACAAGCTTTGGGGGAAATGTCACTGGTAACGTTGTTTAGAAAATGTGAAATTATGGAAAATGGGTGTGTTTGTGACTTCTCTGGTGCTGTGAGAAAATACCCTAAGAACAGCGACGTGATGGGGGAAGGGTTTCCAGTTGGAGGTTCAGTGACTCCTAACAGAAGGCGGAAGTGAGGAGCTGTCCCGCTGCAGACTCACACAGTCAGGCAGCAGAGGGACCAAGGCTGGTACTCAACTCACTTCCTCCCTTCACACAGCCCGGGACCCCAGCCCACGCCATGGGGCCTCCATGTTTTGGGGAGATCGTCCCACCTCTGTAGCAGGAATCTTAAAAGTTCTTATTAATAAAATCAAACCCAGAGCCAAGTATTGGGGTGAACACTGGAAGATCAGAGAGACAAAACAAGCCACAGCTAACCTCACCTGGCCAACTTCTCAGCTGGTCTTGTTTCTTCAGACTGGAAGCCTCTGTGTCCTCATCCAAATGGCTCTCAGCTGAACTGCTGCTAGAAGCCTGAAAGCTTAACCAGCCAAATGCTTAACCAGGCCAAACGCTGCTAGTTTCTGGTCCTCATGCCTTATATACCTTTCTGCTTTCTACCACCACTCCCTGGGATTAAAGGCTTGTTTTCTGGGATTAAAGGCGTGAATCACCATGCTTGGCTATATCCTTGAACAGATGGATTTCTGCCTCTGGAATGCTAGGATTAAAGGCATGTGCTACCACTGCCTAAGCTAAGTATCTAGTGGCTTTTCTGTTCTCTGACCCCAGATAAGTTTATTAGGGTACACAATATTTTGGGGAACACAATACAACCACACACCTCAATGAGCCAGGCTCTTCCTGGGGTTCTAGATCCTTCTAGGCTGACGACATGAACAGTCCTGCTGGCTTTTTGTTGTCTGCAGCTTCTGTTCTGTGAGGAGGTCTCTTGCTTTGTAGCCTGGACGGCCTGGAATTTGGGGCTTTCTGGCTCCAGCCTTCTTTCTCTGTGCTGGGTTTACAGCTATACACCACCATGCCTGGCTTCAAGATGCAGTTTTAAAATCCGTTTCACATGTCTCTTTGGCCCCAAATTTTAGTAAATGCCACCCATGTGGCCTCGATGGAGAGGCCAGGGCAATGGGGGGCGTGTTTGCCAGTGGCGTGGCAGGCAGGACTCTGTGGTGACTCACAGTGGTCCACATCTCTGGGAAACTCCCTCCACTTTGCTGTGGCCCAGACCCTGGATCCCAAGAGACCTCACTCTTTTGACTGGGGGCTGCTGCACGGCACAGGTAACTCCAAGGAAGGCCTGAATTTGATGGCCTAATCAGGAGAGCCCTGCCGAGGGGCAAAGCCCCCCTGGACAAGATTAGGAGTCTCAAAAGATTTGCCCTGAGGGCAGGGGTGTAGTTTGGTTGGCAGAGTGTTTGCCCAGTGTGCACAGTGCCGGGAGGTCTAGCCCCAGCAACACAGTGAGTCAGGCATGGTGGTGCTTGCCTCATCCCAGCGCTGGGAAAACTGGAGGATCAGGAGTTCAGGTCATCCTCAGCTGCATAGTGAGTTTGAGGCCAGCCTGGGTTACATGAAACCCTGTCTCAAAAAGAAAAAGAAAGAAAGAAAGAAAGAAAGAAAGAAAGAAAGAAAGAAAGAAAGAAAGAAAGAAAGAAAGAAAGAAAGAAAGAAAGAGGGAGGGAGGGAGGGAGGGAGGGAGGGAGGGAGGGAGGGAGGGAGGAAGGAAGGAAGGAAGGAAGGAAGGAAGGAAGGAAGGAAGGAAGGAAGGAAGGAAAGAAAGAAGGAAAGAAAGAGGCCTGACTTCGGAGAGAATTCCTCCTGGGATGGAAGGGGCCACACATTACAGAATGAAGCTGTCTGCAGAAGAGACCCCTGCCTGGCAGCCTGGGAAGAGGTGGACACTGCGCCCTAATTCCCCAGGGGAGACTGGGAACACCTGACTGTGGGAGCCCAGAGGCCCCCTGTGCATGACCTGACTTCCAGACATCGAGAAGGGTTGCTTCAACCCCGATCGGTGGTCACTTGTCTGCAGTTCTGGAAGCTCGTGACATAAGGGGAGTCCTTGAGTGCCTTGCCGAGGCTCCTTCCTTCTGCCCTGGGTCCCCCACTCCTAACCCTGTCCCTCCCACTCCCAGGGTCCCCTGGCTCTCCTGCTCTCCTGCCTGGCCACCAAGCTAAAAGACTGGTATTCTCTTAGACACAACATGCCATGGGCCTTAAGCTGTGGGGTCCCCAGGTGGGAGCTGTAAACACAAGTGGGTTGGCACAGGGATGCCAACCACTGCCTCGAGGGGGGGTGGCACAGGGGTGTCAGCTCCCTGCCCTAGGGGTGGGGGTGGGGGTTTGAGCCTGAACAAAGCTCTCTCTTTGAGGTTGGCTGCCAACAGAGAGACCTTTGTTTTGAGGGGAATTTAAGATTAGTTCTGGAAAGAAAGAGGGCATGGTGACATGGGCAGACGTGAATCTGGGCCCGGAGAATATATTTCTTTAACTTCTTGGCAAATAAACACATATCACATTGACACTTCCTACATCCGCCTGATTTGTCAGTGAGCCCTTGGTGTCACGTTTTGATGACCCCACACCAGCCACACCAAAGGGGGAAGGGAACCTTCCAGAACAGGGTGTCATTTAAGGGATGGGTCAGGTATGTATCGTTTACCCATAGCCGCATAACAAGCCACCCCAAACTCAATCCCAGCCCCACAACCACTAGTGATTTTACACAGATGTTTGGTCTCTCTTTCTTTCTTTCTTTCTTTCTTTCTTTCTTTCTTTCTTTCTTTCTTTCTTTCTTTCTTTCTTTCTTTCTTTCTTTCCTTCCTTCCTTCCTTCCTTCCTTCCTTCCTTCCTTCCTTCCTTCCTTCCTTTCTTTCTTTCTTTCTTTCTTTCTTTCTTTCTTTCTTTCTTTCTTTCCTTTTAGCTTTTCTAGACAGGGTTTCTCTGTGTAACAGTCCTGGCTGTCTGGAACTCAATTTGTAGACCAGGCTGGCCTCAAACTCACAGAGATCCGCCTCCTGGGTGCTGGGATTAAAAGCGTGCACTGCCATGCCAGCTCATTTTGCACAGATGTGCAGGTCCTTGGAAAGTTCATCTGGTCCAGGCTGGGGTCCCCTGGCCAATACAAACTTAACACCTATGGTCAGCTGGCAAGACTGGGAGCCAGTCCTTCTCACATGGCCTTGCTTGTGTCAGTGGTGGTGGCTGATCGTGGACTGGGATGATGGACTGACTGTCCCTGGGTCTCCTGTCCCACAGGCCACCTGGCTGGGTCACAGTAATTGCAAGGCCCACGGCTGCCATCCTCCACAGCCACCAAGCTAACCCAATTTTATCGGGAAACTGAGGCCAGGCAAGGAAGTGAGGCAGCACCCTTCCCCACTGTCTTTTAGCCCAGGCTGGCCAGAGGCCAGCACAGGATCCAGGAGGAAGAGAAGGCCCGTCTTCCATTAAGGGACACAGCATTGTCCATGGCAGTGAATGAGCCTAGAGGGAGTTTGGGGAAATTGGCTATTTAGTAGATCTACCCTGAGTACCATGAGCCTCCAGGGAGGAGGCTGGGACAGCGGGGGTGGGAAGAGGGGGGTGGCCTGCTTCCTACTGTGATTCTGCAACTGCTTCTTGCTTGCATCCTCTAACCTGAGCTTAGGACACCCCTGCTTGGCACACTGCGCCCCCCCCCCCCCCCCCGTGAACCTGAGAAGACTCCCTTGCCAGCAGCCAAACTAGGCATGTGCACCCCCAAAAACCACAGCATTCCGACAACCTCAAAGGAACCAGAGACCCCCTTTATTCAGCTCTCTTCGGCCACCAAGTTGTAAACACTTCCACACACAGCAGAGCCCTGACAGCCTTTCCGCAGAGCTGGTCTCTGCACTGGCCAGAGCAGCCAGGATCCTTCGAGACTGGCTGTAAAAGCTGACCTTTGTTTCAACTCAACTTAATGAGTACGTGAAGGCCGGCGCAGTCCCCGGGGCGGCTTTGGGGTGAGGCGGCCTCCAGCCGCGGCCAGCCCTGTGCACGGGTCCTGAGAGCCAAGGCCTGGGCTGCGAGGCAGCAACTGAGGAGACAATTCCTTGGGTGCTGGCTGTTCTCAGAGCACCTGTCCCGAAAAACTCAACTCTGCCCCCACAAGCACAACACTGGGGCTCCAGTCCCAGCCCTGCCTCACTCTGGCCTGTGAGCCTCTCAGCAGGCACAGAGGTTAACTGCAAGGAGAGGCACATGCCACCAGCCCTGGGTCTAATTGCCACCCCAGGCGCGTCACACTTCGCTAATTTGAACAGCAGAGTGCAAAAGAACAGTGCCCAATCCAATGTGGAGGGCACAAACATGCCTGGTCTAACCCTGGGGACGTGCCCTGGGAAGTAGTACTCATCTCCTCCGTGAGAGAGCAGAGAGGGCAGGAGAGGGTGTGAATGGTGCCCAGGCCACACAGCCTGAGGGTGGGACTCTCGTGAACTGCACCCATTGCTGAAGATGCGGCCACACCTCTCACCTTCCTCACGGAAGATTAGGAAACAGCCACAGGGGGCCACTTGCCCAGTGTGAGCTGAGCATCCCATCTACCCTTGGAGCAGTAGCCATGGACCTTGACGGGAAGGAGCCCTTGCTGTGGACCGAGAAATGGGTCTCGGTGCATGGAGCAAAGCAACACTCTGGAAGGCAGACCGCACCCCCATTCCCCAAGGCTGCCTGAGCAGGCTGCGTCCATTCCTAGAGAGGGTACACACTGACAGACAGACTGACACTGGCCTGCTGGCCTGCCAATCACAATGGCCTCCTCCCTGTGGGCCTAACACTGGGAATTCCACCCAAGTCACCTCTGTTCACTCCCGTAGCTTCAGCAGGGTTGGGGTGTTCGTTTTCAACACACACACACACACACACACACACACACACACACGCACGCACGCACGCACGCACGCACACACACACCACGGAACCAATAGTTTCTCAAGCTAGTCTAGGTAAGGAGCCTGGTGTCCCCAGGAACCTTCACATTCTGGTCCAACCATTCCCAGTCACCTCCAGACGCATCCCATCCTGCAAAACTCAGCTCCGTCCCCACTGAATTCTAACTCCCCAGTTCCTCTCCCCAGCCCTGTGTCCTTGGGCAAGAAAAGTTGCAAATGCAGTTTTTGTTCTAAATGGTCACATGTTCAAAAAGCCTCGGAGTCTGCAGAAGGAGATGCAGGGTAAGAGACAGGTCTGTCACAAGCGCCGCCATTGCCTCCTTTGTAGATGAGACTGGGGTCCGGGAAGATAAGCACCTCCGGGCACTCAGCGACAGCCTGCCTGAATTAACTGTGTCAAAGATCCAGTTCACGTAACAGGAGATTTTAGCAGATGCGGTGACTCGTACCTATGATTCTCACACTCAGGAGCCCAGGCAGGAAGATGGGTGGGAGCTTCAGGCCAGCTGGAGCTGGGGTGAGACCCTATCTCAAATATGTGTATACGTCTGAGGCAGTTCGTTCAGGGGGCCGGAGCAGGAGGACTGTGCAAGCCCCCAGCACACACCTGCATCATAAAGTCAGATATGGCCACTGACACCCCAGTGCTGTGATAGCAAAGGTGGAGACAGGAGGATTGTTGGGATTGCTGGCTGCCACCCTCGCTCTGGATTCACTGAGAGATCCTGTCTCAGGGTAGGGAGTCATAGAGGGGGACATATGACATCATCCTCTGGCCTCCCACAGCATGGGCACAAATGCCTACCTACACACACACACACACACACACACACACACACACACACACACACACACACACACAGAGAGAGTTTTCTGTTTAATCAGCTCATAAGGGTCAATTACCTGAGTGGTGACTCACATACCCAATATAAAAAAAAAATCAGTCTAGCACTCAAATCAGATCCTTCACCAGCTACACTTTGCAAAGTATGCTGGTAATGTCAGCAGACGAAGAAAAAATCTGCAAAAAAAAGTCTGAACTGCACACACAGACCTAAGACCGGTTCTGCCTGGACCAACATTTTGCATTATGGAAGTTGTTTCAACTGTGATGGTAATGAAAGATATCAGGGTACAGGGAAGGTGGGTGTCACACTCATTTGGGGGTAATGGAAGTCTGGGCATGAACCTTTACTCCCAGGGCTCTGTAGGTTCAAGAGCTAAGGCTGGGCCCCCGACTCTGCAAAGCCACTCTGCAAACTCTTGGAGCTGGGGGCAGCAGCTTGGGAATGAGAGCATTCTCCAGGAGAGATATTATTTGTGTTCTGTGCTTGTAAAAGTTAACACTCCAACTACCCCTGTTCCAGGCCTTGGCATCCCCCACCCAGCAGAGCAGAAACCGGAAGCATGTAATTTAGAAGTGGGGCTGTGCCTGGGGCCGTCTCCGGGCCGGTCCCGGAGCTGAGCGGCTCTAGCTGTGTGAAGACTCATCTTCTGAAATTCCACAACCTGCAGGGAAGAGGTTTCATTGGATGCAGAAGAGTGGTTTAGAGATGAGATCCCAGAGATCTCCGTAGGGAGTCAGGTGAGAATCATACCCATTCCCTCAAGTAGGAACGGTTGCCTGGGCTGCACAGTATATAAAGGAGGGAGGCTGAAACTTGCCTGAGCATGATGTCTCTGTGATTAGTCATGCCTGCTGTGGGCACAGTGAGGTACAAGGGGAGTCTCTCTCTCTCAATCTCTCTCTCTCTCTCTCTCTCTCTCTCTCTCTCTCTCTCTCTCTCTCTCTCTGTGTGTGTGTGTGTGTGTGTGTGTGTGTGTGTATCAATTTGGCTAAACCCTTCATTGTGAGAAGGAAAGCTGGTAGATGGGAAGTTGAAAAATCCAGGTTGGTACTCAGTAGATCTCCATGTTTCAGTGTTCAATTGGATGGTGAATGTCTTAACTTTGTTTCTGTTGTTGTAATAAAACACCCTGGAAAGAGCCTAAGTGAGAGAGGGGTTTTGTTTTGGTTTTGGTTTTGTTTAGCTCACAGTTCAAGACACAGACCATCAAGGCAGTGATGTCAAGGCAGCAGGATCTAGAACCACAGGTCACATTCATCCAGAGTCAGGAAGCAGAGAATGATGTCTGCTGCTGCTTAGCCTAGGATCCCAGCTAGGGAATGAAGCCACCCAAGGTGGGCTAGTCAGACCCTCCTCAACTAAAGTAATCAAGAGAATCCCATCCCCCACAGACAAGCCCAGAGGCTCATCTACCAGGAGACTCTAGACTCTGTCAAGTTGACAAGAATATCAACCATGACAACCTTCCAGATCCAGGCATCCCTGAGTTCCTGAAGGACAGGCCCATTCCTCAACATCTGGCTAAGACAAAACTTGCCCTGGTCCTACTGGTGGTCACATTCACCTGGTAGCCCTGACCTCTGGATGCAGCATCTTTGGTCTGTGTGACTGGTGTTTTGGAATATTTGTGTAACTATGTAAACATGTGTTACGTTTGTGTAATTATGTAAAGATGTGTTGCTGTTTCACCTTGCCTGCCTAAGGCACCTGATTGGTCTAATAGAAAGCTGAACAGCCAATAGCAAAGGAGGAGGTATAGGTGGGACTTCCAGTCAGAGGGAACAAGTAGGAGGAGGAATTTGGACTCAAAGAGAAGAAAGAAAAAGAGATGCCAGGGAGATGTGGGGGGAAGGAGGGAGGAAGACAGACAGACGTGAAGAAGTAGGAAAGTAGGACATACAGAATGAAAGAAAGGTAAAAAGCCACAAGGCAACATGTAGATGAATAGAAAAAGTTAAATTAAGTTAAAAGAGCTAGTGGGACAAGCCTTAGCTAAGGCCAAGCATTCATAATTACTAAGTCTCATTGTCTTTATTTGGGAACCGGTTGGCGGCCCAAAGAAAATGCCAACTACAGACTGGCCGGGTTTTTCCCCTACCTTGATCCCAGGAAGTCCTCACCATCATACAGGGTTCTCTGCTCAGACTAGGAGCTTGCCAGAGGTTAGGCACATCAAAAACACTCAGTGGTAGCTACTGTTTGTTGAATGAATATATAACCTCATAGGACACCTGCCTGGACTTGGGATACAGAGCCCAGGGACTTGGTGTCAGAGAAGCTCAAGACTAACAGAAGAAATGAAGGCTGTCTTGCCCGAGTGGGGCCCCGCCTGCATGCCCTCAGCCCTCCCCAGCCTGGCCATGCATCTGCAGCTCAATGCAGGGACTTATTCCTACTCCCTGAGGTTAAGGGGAGGCAACAACACCTTCAGGAGGATTTGCCCCAGCAAGGTCTGAAGGGATCTCGGCTCCCTCTCCGGCCCTTCCCACACTGTCTCCAAGAAGACTGAGCCCCAGGCATCCCCTGAGGACCCTGCAGAGGAGACAGCATGAGAGGACAGCAAAAGTGTCCTTGCCTGGACTGCTGTCATGGATGGTTGATTGATTTGGGGCAGGGGCTACTGCGTTGTCTCCCGGAGGCAGTACCAAGTGTTAAGATGGCAGACCAGAAGGCAGGCGCCTAGGAGAGGGATCTGTGTCGGACATCAGAGCAGCCTTGGGCTCATCCGCCCTGGGCTTCTTGGGGGTGAGACCACACAATCCACAATTCAAACTACAATTGGATGACTTCTCTGTTCCTTGCTGATGGAAATACTCCCAACAGACACACTCGTTGGCTATTCAAGCAGGAAGTGTCCCCCATGGGCTCATGTGCTTGGACACCTGGTCCCCAGTTGGTGGCATTGTTTTTGGGAGGTTGTAGAGTGTTTGGATTGTGAGGCATCTATGGAGACAAGGTCACTCGGGACAGGCTTGAAGGTGGTTCCCGCTTCTGGTCCAGCCTGTGTTCTGCTCGATGGCCCAGCCGCCATGGGCAGCTATGTACCAGCCTGAGCTGCCTTAACCAGGACTTCTGCACCAGGTCAGATGGAAATTGCCAAGACTATGAGCCAAAACCATCCCCTTCCTCCTCCAGCTGCTCCTGTGGGTATTTGGTCAGAACAAGAAAAGTAACAAGGAACGTGAGTGTGTGTGTGTGTGTGTGTGTGTGTGTGTGTGTGTGTGTGTGTGTGTGTGTTCTGTGTCTCTCCCATCTCCATATCTCTGTGGCAGGATCCTCCCTGCCCTACTGCTGGAAGACCTGGAAGTCTGGCTTTCTGGCAGATGCATTGTGAGCAGAGACTTTCAAAGTCCCTTTTCCCTTTGCTTGGCTTGTGCCTTGGCGTCTCCTGCCTACCACTAGGAGGCTGTGCCCAGCATAAGCTAATGTCCTTCTTCCTGGGCCGCAGAGCAAACACACTCCATCTGAGTAAGCCACCATGTCCTTTTAACCAAGCCTCACAGGTCTAAGGCTAGAGTAGATACCTATCCCAGGCAGGGCCACCACTGGCCTCTCCTATTGCTTTGGCCTCAAGCATCCCAGCATCACAGTATCCATAGTTGACTGATACATGATGGTCACACAGGGGTTTGCACCTTCTGCTGTCCCCAGGACTCAAAGTTCAAGAAAGGAGGGAGACAGAACCTTGTGATGCTTTCAGAACATGTGCGCCAGCCAAGGTGGAGGGCAAAGGGACAGATCGTGTGGTAGCCGGAGGCCATGTGGCTGCTGAGTCAGCATCATGTGACCGCTCAAACAGAAACAGGACCACCCAACACCTAAAACCAGCCTAAGACCAGCTGGAACCAACATGGTGGACAGAGAGGATGCTCACTGTCCTTTGTTTATTATAATTACATCTGCATGTCGTTTAGTCTCAAAAATTGACTGCTCCCACCAAGCATCGGATACCATAGCACATTCAAAACCCATACACAAAAAGGGGGTTGTAGTGGTGGGATTACACACACACACACACACACACACACACACACACACACACACACACACCAGTCCTTCCCTCCATTAGTGTCCATCAGACACTCCAAGATCCTGGGCAGTGTGACTTTCTGAGAAGCTGTTGTGCACATTTGTTCTGTGATGCCACTTCCTGTCAGTCTGTCTCTGTTTGGGACGTGATCCCAGAAACACTGGGTCAAGGTCTCCATCCACCTACTCTGAGGCCTCCCCAACCTTTACCACCAGCAACACACCCACCAGTAGCAGAGACTCCGGGGAAATTCTCAGCATTCTCACAGAGGCATGAGGGAGCAGATGCAGAAGGAATGTCCCTCTGGGGTGCCCACAGAGGGGGCACGGATCAAAGCCCCATAGAACCCAGGAAGCTCCCCTGGGTCTCGAACTGTCAGCCAGGTGTGTGTGGCTGAGAGAGAACGGAGGAAGAGGAAGAAACCACAGCAGTGGGGGTGGGGTAGCCAGGGTGACTCAGGCTAGATGTCACTCATATGCCTGAGATGCTCCGGGACTCCCACAGATGAGAAAAAACCCTCAGAGGAAGGGACAGCCCTGCTCCCTGAATGAGGGCTTTCAATAAACATTTGCTTTTGTGGGAGTTACACTCCTTGCACAGAAGATCAAAGTCCTGCCCACTGCAGAGGCAAAGAATTCCACTCCACCCCACCCCACCCCCAGCAGTCAGCTGGCTTCAGCTCCGTCCCTCAGTCCTTGCTGCCCTAAACTAGGGCCGCGAATGAAGGCCCAAGGGCCGGATCTGGCCACTGACTGTTTTTGAGAATAAGGCTTTGCGGGTACAGCCATGTCCCTTCAGGTGTGTCTTGTCCATGGTTACCATGGCAGCCGCGAAGAGACTGGCCTACTCCTTCCCCGCTTTGTCCCATTGCCTCGACTTCCCAGCATCACTTCCTAGGCCCTGCCCTGACTTTGCTTCTTCTGTGCAAGCTCTGCCCATGCCTGGGAAAGAGGCACCCGCCCACAGGTCTGCCAGTCACTCCTCACACGGCCGTGTGGGGCCTGCCTGGGTCATGTGGCACTTCCACCCAGGCCTTTCTGTCGACCATCAGTGATTTTTCCAGCCACTGCCCCCTCCTCACACTCCCTCACCCCGGGTTCCTCCAGAGAGGCCCCTGAAGAACTGAGGAGCCTCCGGATTCCTGCTCTGGCCCGACTCCACCCTGTGCGGATGCCAACAGAAAGCCGGTGTTTGCCTCGATTAATCATGGGCCCAATCTGCAACTTGAGCTCCGTGCACCAGAAATAAATGGAAAAGTGCAACCTGACCACAGAAGTATTATTTTATAAATAAGGCCCTTCAGTAGTGGTTAATTGGATACACATTTTGCAAGATTCGGGAAACATTAAAACTATCTACTCAAATTGGCAGGGTGGGTTCCCGTTACAGCCGGGGTGGTTTTCTGTTCCACGCCAGGCCCCAGCTTGCACACTCTCTCCAAGCCTTTCTTTCTCCTCAAGTACATTGCTCCTCTACCCAGTCTGAGATTGATAACATTGCATAAATCACAGGACGCACCCCAGCCCCCAATCCTGCCGGCCAGGGTTCCCACACCTACACCCCACCAAATTCCGTTCACTCCTGCTGAGTGTCAGCACTCACCTAGCTTCAGACAGGGTTGAGGTGGCTCAGCCGCCCCCCATTATTCAGGAAGCTGAGGCTGGAGGATCACAAGTTCAAGGTCTCCTTGGCATTTTGTGAGACCCGGCTCCAAGCAAACAGCGGAAAGAGGCCCCAGAGGTGTGGCTCAATGGAGGGTGGCTTGCCTGGTGTGGATGGGAGCAGGATGGGAGCCGCTCTGTCAGGGCCTGCAGTAGAAACAGCTTCCCTTCAAACTTAGCCTGTCTCTCACACTCGTGTGGAACTGAAGTACTACTGTCTTGTCACTCTCCTGGGGCTGTGATGAAAGCCCTTGACAAAGACAGCTCAGAGAGGAAGGATTTATTTTTCAGCTCACAGGTCAAGACTCAGTCCGTCGTGGCGGGGAAGCCAGCCTGAAGCAGCTGGTCCGCTGGTCACTACATCCGCAACCAGGAATCAGAGCTTGATGAACATGTGCATTTGCCCACGCAGTCCAGAATCCCAGCCAGGGAAAGGCGTCACCCACAGTGGGAGGCTCTTCCTATCTCAATTCAAGAGTAGGAAAATCTAATAGAGATCGTTCCGCCACCAGCATGTTCAGAGGCCCATCTCTGGGGTGATTCATGTTGACGATGAACACTAACCATCATGGTTGGTTTCCACATGATAAAGATGTCTTAATTAACAAAGAATTTCGAATCCACTCTTCCAGTCCAAGATGACAATATAATTATCCTTCTCAGAGATTGGCCCTCAGTTCTTCTGGGACATTTCTGGGTCTGCCACCCACTGATTTGTCCCAGAAGCTAAATATGTATCTCTCTCTCTCTCTCTCTCTCTCTCTCTCTCTCTCTCTCTCTCTCTCTCTCTCTCTCTCTCTCTCTCTCTCTCTCTCTCTCTTTCTCCCCACAGCCGGGCAGCAGTGGTGCACGCCTTTAATCCCAGCACTCGGGAGGCAGAGCTAGGCGGATCTCTGTGAGCTCCAGGCCACCCTGGTCTACAGAGCAAGATCCAGGAGAGGCACCAAAGCTGCACAGAGAAACCCTGCCTCAACAAACCAAAAAAAAAAAAAAAAAAAAAAAAAAAAAAAGTGGCCACAATTTGAACAGTGGCTCCCCCTGCTGGCTGGGTAGGGCTCTGCAATTCCCACAGTCCCCCACCACTCCCTGGATTGTGGTAACCAGTTTGTTGTTGACTTATCTATATTCATTTGGACCCGTTGGACCCAGAACATCTGAAGATATGGTGCCGTCTTAGAAATCCCGGCATTTTGGGTACAGAGTGTGAAGAGCCACAGGACTTTGCTGACAAGACAGCACATCCTGAAGAGAAGAAAAGTCCATTCACAAAGTAGCCATGCAGGAGCTCATGTGCACAGAGGGATGGGCAAACCCAGTGCCGCTCAATGGAGCCTTTTCATTTCCCAGCCTCCCTCTGATGCCGCCCAGGATGATGAATTAGCGATGTCTGTTTCCTCTGGTTGAAAGGGGGAAAGGCAGAAAGCGAAAGAAAAAAAGCAGTGTTCAAGGAGAAGGGTAGGAACGAGGCACCGGCGACCGGAGGCCGTGGGCAGACCAGCTAATGGCTTCCTCCCAGGGTCCCCACTGGGCCTCCTCCTGACACGGGTGTGTTTGTCAGAGGGTCGCCGTAACTCTCCGGAATGGTCTGATACACGGAAGTAAGTGGGGACCAACGTGGTGTTGACTGTTTGATCTCCAAGTCAGAATTAATGATAGACATTTTACACAGAGGGAAAGCCCGAACTTCTCAGAGACGATTTACGCTAACTGAAGACATCCTGCCATCGTGCCGAGGTGCAGGCGGCTTCCTGCGGCACAGCTGGTCCACGTTTGCTGTCTGCGGGTGGCTGGCAGTAATCCGAGCCAGACAGGGAATGTGGGGAGCTGAAAATATGGGGGGGCAGGGACTGGCTGCTAAGGGGGCCAGACAGAGAGTATGGGGAGCCGAAGATGTGGGGGGCAGCCCAGGAACTGGCTGGAAAGGGGGTCCCAGGGTGGAGGTGGGATGTGACAGTGCCAGAGCTTTGGGGGAGATATGGGAGTTTCTTTGTTCATTCACTTGTTCTAAAAATGCTCACAGAGCCTGGGGTGGGGGGGCAGAAAAGGATCGATGCCTTTAAATTTGGTGATCTGGCATTATGGACAAAATCCCTCCACTGGTAGGGACACAGAAGACTGCAGGCCCTGCCCTGTGGACGGCTCCACTATGAAATGCACTTGGTGCACAGGTGTGGTGACCAGGGTTTGGATCCCCAGCATTTTTATGTAAATGCCAGGCAGGCATGACCAGCATGCAGAGGACAGAAAGGCAGAATGTGCCCAGAAGGACCAGGGAAGGGAGTCATCGGCCTCTCTGAAGAAGTGACAATGGATCCGAGCCCCAGTAAACTGAGGATGGTGTGAGCTAAGCAAACATCTAAGGTGTTGGGACAAAGGCCCCGAGGCAGGCAGAGGCTTGCAGGTATTTCAGTCACAGCAAGGCCTGTCACCCACTGGGGGCTCAGGAGGGAGGACAGTGCCGGGAGGATGCACACATCGTATGTCAGGCTCGAGGCGAGGCAGCCGCCTGCCACAACTGTAACCCTAGTACTCGGGATGGTGAGTCCTGACAGTGGGAAGTTCAAGGCCAGCCTGAGTTCCGTGAGACCCTGTCTCAAAAGGCAAACAAAAATCGAAGACTGGTGTGGGGATGAATTTTGATTTGCAAACCTCTGTGGCTCTAGTGGAAACAATGAGCTCTAGTGGGGACAATGGTGTCAATGAGTGTAAGCTGTGGAACTTTCAGGAAACTCAAGGAGGCAGTGAGAAGAAGAGGTAGCCTGGGACCACACCCCTAAGCCAAGGACAGTGCGTATGGCCTTGTCACTCTGGGGTGGTTTGAACGAGAATGACCTGCATGGACTCATGTATTTGAATGACTGGTCCCCAGCTGGTGGACTGTGTATAAAGGATTCGGAGGTGCGGCCTTGTGGGGGAAGGCATGTCACTGGGGTGGGCTTTGAAGTTTCAAAAGCCCAAGCCGGGTCCAGTCTCACTCTCTTTGCCAACAAGTTTCAGATGTATATGAGCTCTCAGCCACCACCCCAGCCTGTCCACGGCCGTGCCTCCCACCATGATGACCACGGACCCACCTTCTGAAACTGTAAGCAAGCCCCAATTAAATGCTTCCTTTTATAAGTTGCCTTGGTCATGGTGTCTCTTCACAGCAAAAGAACAGTAACAAAGGAACACTCCAAACCTCAGTCTCAAAATGGGAGAAGGGACACTGTGTGCTCAGATCTGATCTGCCCTGTGCCCAGGCTCCAGGGCACCAGACTGGTTCATCTTTCTCCACATTTTTGATATGTTCTTGTAGAGATTTTTTGTATTAATGTTTAATGTTTTAGAACACTGTATTAGGGGAGTTGTCTAGATGTCTCAGCGGGTAGAGGTGCTTGTTGCTGAGTCTGGTGACCTGGGCTTGATCCCTGTGACACACATGGTAGAAAGACAGAACCAAGTCCTGCAAGGTGGTTTCTGACCACCACACATGCGCTGTGGTGCATGCACCCTCAACAACACTCTAAAGAATAAATAAGTGTAATTTAAAAATCAAACTATTACATTTGACTGGGTGTGACAGCACACACCTGTAGAAGGAGAAAGATCAGTACCCAAAGGGGTCATCCTCAGCTACACAAGGAATTCAAAGTTAGCCTGGGCTACTTGAGACTCTGTCTCTAAGTGCCCCCCCACACACACCCCAAATCTTATTCTACTATGCAAAATCTGGCTTTTGTGGTTGTTTCCTGAGTTTTACTTATTTTCTTTTATTTTAGGCAGTGTCTCATTATGTGGCCCAGGGTGACCTGTAACTCCTTATATAGGCCAGGCTGGCCTTCAGTTTGCCACGCAAGTCTCCTGCCTCAGCCTCCCAAGTGCTGGGGTAACTGGTGTGCTCTGCATGCCCTGCATGTTGATGTCTCCACATAGGGTGTCTCTGTGGGACCCACTATGGCCTCATCCCCAGGTACCCCCTACCGGGAAAAGCATGGCCACTTCCCAAGGTAGGTGTGAAGGTCCATCATCATGGTCATCTTAATTGGATTTAGAGGCACCAAAAGGTGTGTCTGTGAGGACATTTCCAGAGAGGTTTAAGTGAGGAAGAAAGACTCTCCTTGAATGTGGACAATGATGTCCTGGGAACTGGGGTCCCTGACTGAGTAAAAAGGAGAAGTGAGCTGAGCACCAGCGTTCATCTCTCTCTGCTTCCTGACTGTGGATGCCATGTGACCAGTCACTTCCTGACTGTGGATGCCATGTGACCAGTCACTTCCTGACTGTGAATGTATGTGACCAGCAGCTTCCTGACTGTGGATGCCATGTGACCAGCTGCTTCCTGACTGTGGATGCCCTGTGACCAGCCGCTTCCTGACTGTGAATACATGTGACCAGCTGCTTCCTGACTGTAGATGCATGTGACCAGTCACTTCCTGACTGTGAATGTATGTGACCAGCCGCTTCCTGACTGTGGATGCCATGTGACCAGCTGCTTCCTGACTGTGGATGCCATGTGACCAGCCGCTTCCTGACTGTGGATGCCATGTGACCAGCTGCTTCCTGACTATGGATGCCATGTGACCAGTCACTTCCTGACTGTGGATGCCATGTGACCAGCTGCTTCCTGACTGTGGATGCCATGTGACCAGTCACTTCCTGACTGTGAATGTATGTGACCAGTCACTTCCTGACTGTGGATGTATGTGACCAGTCACTTCCTGACTGTGGATGCCATGTGACCAGTCACTTCCTGACTGTGGATGCCATGTGACCAGCAGCTTCCTGACTGTGGATGTCATGTGACCAGCTGCCTCGTGCCCCACCGCCATGCCTTCCCCACCATGATGGGCTGCACCCTCCAGTGGTGAGCCACTACAAACCCTTCCTCCATTAGGTGGCTGTCATCAGGCATTTCGTCACAGCAGGAGGCACCAGCGCCCTTTTCTGTGTTTGTGTTTAATGTGTTAGGGAAGCACGAGGAGCTTGTGGCCTCGAAGCAACGGCTGAAGTTAAGGCTGACGGTGACAGGAGAGGAGAGGTGGTGATGTGTTGATTTCAAGACGATGGTAAATAAAAGGCTGCGGTCATTCTGCAAGCGGAGATGAAAACCACGGGGGATGGCGACTGAAGATGGGAATTCATCCCCAAGGGAAGGCCCCAGGTGCTGGAGAACCCATCAGATGTGCTAGGCTGGTTCCAGGTGACAGTGGCAGAATGCGACTCGGTCACACACGTGCAGAGGCTGAGAAGGGGCAGGAACGCTGGGGTGTAAATATTTGTTACATTTAATTACTTAGTGTGTCTGGGGACACGCATGCACCACGGCCTGTGCATGTTATCTCCTTCCACCATGTGGGTCTCAGGTACTGAACTCAGGTCACCAGGCTTCATGGCAGGGGCCTTTACCTGCTGAGCAGTCTCGCCAGCCACGGATTGTAAATTCTTAGTTCCAAAGTCTTCTCAGCTGCCACCAAACTGAAAGTCCATCTGTCACTCTGCTGTGGTGTTTTCTCAGGCTCAGCCCAGTTCTGGTTTTCTAAGGAGTTTTTGAGAAAAAGACAAAGGTCTTATCTAGCATAGTGCCTTCTAGCCTCAGTTTCCCTCCACAGCAAAGACTCTCAGCCCAGAATCAGGTTGGGAGGAGGCATACGGTAGGTGGAGGCCGGAAGTCAAACACAGTGTGGTCCCAGAGCAAAGCACTCGCTCCCAGGTTTCAGAAACACCCCGATTTAGGGAATCCCAGCCTCTGGGACCATCCTGCACGTCTTTCCCCCTGGAACAACTCTCAGAATGAAGGCCAGGGAGGTGGCTCAGTGGGTGGAGCCTGGACCTCACAAGCATGAGGACCTGAGTTCGATTCCCAGGCTCAGCGGCCGGCACTTGGTGGAGGCAGAGGGATCCTTAAATAGTGCCAGACCAACAACAAATCATCTCCAAGGAACGATGGAAGGTATGTGAGAACCAAGAGCGGGCACTGCCCTGTGACCGCTACACACAAATGTACACACCTGCCCCCACACAGGAGTCAACACACCATGCATGCAAAAAAAAGTCATTTCCGGGCCATATATCTGAAGTTATCTGAACATCTTAGTGACTGAAAATGTGATGCTTTTGCTCACATCAAGCCGTTACACAACAATACTGTTAGTGAGACCTGACGTTTATAGAGCCCCATACCAGCCCAGGGACTTCTGCACACGTTCTCAGCACTGCCCAATCAGCCCCGTGCAGAAGAGGAAACTGAGGCCCAGACAGGCCGTACCTCCTGCCCAAGGCTACACAGCCTCCACTCTAGAGACAAGGGCTGACCCCAGTCCTCTGGCTCACGAGCCTGGCTGCTGTTCAGGGCCGTGCGTGGCCCATGAAGATTATATGCTTTCCTTGGGACTCACTCAAAGGACTTTTGTTATTAAAAGGGGGAAGCAAGTCCATGTTACATTTTTATACGTCCTGAGTTGCTGTTCATAGAGGAAGAACTCGCCTGTTCCCACCCCACTCCCACCCCACCCCCACCTCACCCCACCTCCACCCTACCCCACCTCCTCGCTTCGAACTCCCCGGCTACGCTCCCCTCCTCGGCCTTTCATTTCCTTCCAGCCCCTGAGTGTCACATAAACCAGGATGGGAGGAATTCACACAGTGAAGGCTCCGCTGGCCGCCCCAGCTGCGGCAGAGGGTGGCCCGTCGCTGGACTCAACCAAGCTCTCTCAGCCCTGTGTGCAGCTGACCAGCACACGGCTGACATCAGCCTACCTTCCTTCCGTACTGGACTCTGCAAACAAACCCTGAGTGACGGCAGCTGCAAGGGCAAAGGCACTCAGCCACCCAGGAGAACCTCGGTTCCCCCTGCAGCTTGCAGCTCGAGGCCTGGACGCCTGAGCTGGTATTGTCGGCTCCTAGGCTGGGCACAGCTGGACAGTGTTTGCTCAGAAGCTTGTAGGGTACACACTTGATCTTTGAGCAATCCTGTAGGTCACACAATCCCAGGGACACTCAGATACACGGGGGGGGGGGGGGGGGGGGGGACGGGGGACAGACGGACGGACTTACGGGGGTTCTGGTACTAAATGACACCCACACAGCCACCGGGTGGGGAGCCAAGATTCAAAGTCAGACCCTCCACCTTCAGAAGGCAGGCATACTGGCTGATGTCACACAGTGCCTCCCATGGGCACCTTCGCCATGGGCTCTGTGAAACAGAGGGAGGGGCTGTGGCCAGAGACCGTGGCCTTTGCATGGCTGGTGTGGCACAGGTCCAGCCTAATGACTTCCCACCCTGGCCGCTGGCCTTGGCAGGGATGTTCCTTAGAATGTTTAGAACTGTCTTCTTGGAGCAGATGTCTACCATCCCCAAAGTGGGTAGTGTTTCTCTATAAGCTGTGTTTAAGGGGGTCCAGGGCAGTGGGGGGTCCAAGGGCTCAGAGCCAGCTCAGCCCACTGGCAGGCTTTCCCTGCAGCTGTGAGGAGCCAGCCCCGCCTGGCTGCCTAAGCAGAGCTTTGAGCCTAGTGTCCTTTGTCCCCAAGAACTGTGTCCCCCACCCGCCTCCTGCTCCTGGCAGATCTTGCACAGGAGGACAGATCCGGAAGGTGTTGGGATCACGAGCAGCTGTGGAGACGCTCTATAGGACGCTGGAGGACAGGCCTGGAGGCTGCCCCTTCATGTGCAGGCCAGATGCAAAGCCAGGGAGCTCCAACCACATCAAAGTGGCTGGAGCGGGCAAGCCGAGGAGTCCCACGGCACAAGGACAGAACCCCAAATCCTGCACAGCCAAGGCAAGCTGTACCCACAGACAGTGGTCCAACACGAGGCTGAGAATGTGGGGACTCAGGCTGCTGTGTCTCCGAGTTTAGACTATAAGACAGGCAATGTGAGCATCACCTTGCCGATTCCAGCACGCTGGACCAGGACCTGGGCTGAAGCTTCAACCTCATTAACTACTAAGCAATTCAGCCCCATGGGCCTCAGTTTGCCCATCTATAAAATGGGGTTTCTAGGGGCCTGGGCAGATGGCTCAGCCCTAAAGTGTCTGCCTTCCAAGCACAAAGATCTGAGTTCTGATTCCCAGAAGCCACTTAAAAAGCCTAACACCCCAGGGCTGCAGAAGCAGACATAAGTGGATTCGTGGAAGATTCGTGGAACTCAGTGGCTGGTCAGCCTCACCAGTTGGTGAGCTCCAAGTTTAGTAACAGTAACTGTCTCAAAACATAAGGTGGAGGGAGACTGGAGGGAAGCTCAGAGGCTAAGAGCACTGGGTGCTCTTCCAGAGAGCGAGGTTCAGTCCCAGCATCCACGTGGAGGATCGCAACCATTTCAACTCCAGTTCCAGAAGATCCAATGCCTCTTCTGGCCTCCTAAGCACTGCATGCATGTGGTACACACACACACACACACACACACACACACACACACACACATATACACACATACACACAAACATACATACACACAAATGTATACACACATACACACACACAAACATATACACACACAAATGTATATATACACACACACATATACACACACAAACCACACACACAAACATACACACACATACACACATACAAACATATACACACACACATACACACAAAAATGTGTATACACACATATGTATACACACACATACATACACATACACACACAAATGTATACACACACATACACACACAAATGTATACACACACAAATGTGTACACACACCTGAGTATACACACACACACACACACACACACACACACACACACACACAGAGGCAAAACACCCAGACACATAAAATAAATCATAATAGGAGAGGGCAGGGGACACAGCTCAGTCGGGGGCATGTTTGCCTAGCATGCAGGAACCCCTGGGTTTGATCCTCAGCACTATATAAGCTAAGCATGGCAGTGACTCCTGCCATTCCAGCACTAGGAGGGTAGAGGCAAGAGGATCAGAAGTTCAAGGTCATCCTTAGCTACATAGAAAGTTTGACACTCGCCTTGGCTTTATGAGACCCTATCTCAGAGAGAGAGAGAGAGAGAGAGAGAGAGAGAGAGAGAGAGAGAGAGAGAGAGAGAGAGAATTAAAAGAAAAGAAAAAAGGTAGACACCTGATGTGAGTCTCTTACCTGCACACACACACACATACAAACACACACACACACACACACACACACACACACACACACACACACACACACACAGCTGTTGCCAAGATGAAACAGGACAACAGGTAGCATATGGCGCAGGCCCAGCCAGGCTGTCTGGGTGCTGGCCGCAGGCCTGGGCTGGAATGCCAGCCTCTGCTGTCTTGACGTCCTTCTGCTCTGACTCCCTGCAGCCATGGCCTGGCCCTGCATGCGCCTGTGGTGGCTTTTCCCCTCCCTGACTCACTTTCTTACTCCCCCGCCTCCCAAACACACGCCACAATCCCTGTGCCCCCTTCTGCAGCCAGCTGAGCTCCAGAGATGACTTGGCCCACCACAAACAGCACAGTCCCTCTGGTGTGGCTCATGCCAGCCCACACCCACACTCTGACCAGCCCCGGTTCTCCAGGAATGCCACACCTATGGCTGTCTCTTACCTGTAATAGGCAGACAAGAGACAGACAGATATCCTATGGGGTAAGCATCAGGATGGGTGTCTAGAGTCTGGCACAACCCCATACATGATCACCACAGGACAACTGTCAGCTATTTTGGGTACAGTTGTTGTCTAGGGGCAGCCTTTGGGTTCAGGCTTCACCCTCATGGAACTCCTGCATAAAATTCTTCTGTTTAGGATCTCATGTAGCCCTGGATGGCTTTGAACACACACTACAGCTAAGGATGTGGTAAACTACAGGTCCTCCCGCCTCGGTCTCCCGATTGCTGGGGTTGGGTGCATAGATCAGCGCTTGGTTTAACACTTCTAGTAAGGTCTTGAAATTCTCAATGGTCTCTAAACAAAAGGCCCCGAGTTCCCATTCAGCACTGGACGCTGCCGTCGTCTGTGCTCTTTGCTTAGCCCAGCTGGGCTTTTGAGAAATAAAAATGGTGATGTGAACAGACAGTAATGGAAGGCCAGAGCAGCCAGATGCGTGAAGCTTAGGGCTAACTGAGCACGCAGGTCCTCCACGCTTCCTCCACCACTGAGAATTTGTTTTCTTCGCTCATTTGTGGTGTGGTCTCATGTACCCCAGGCTGGACTCCGGCTCACTATGTAGCTGAGGGTGAATTTGAACTCCTGATCCCCCTGATCCCCCTGCCTCTCGCTCCCAAATGCTGAGATGTCGGGTGTGTGCCACCACGCTTGGTTTATTCCATTAAAAAATTTAAACCAGCTCATTCGCCTACCTGCATGGTGCCTAATTAATTCTCCCCAACATTACCGACCAGAACCAGGGCTCTGTCGGTTTTCTGCAGACTCTGTGTGACTGTCTCTACCTGTTGGACTCCATGAGGTGACAGTGGAGGGACACTGGAGCATGGTGCCTGGTCTACAACGCCTCGCCGTCAGCAAGAAGCTCAGCTCTTCAGGACTCTCCCCATTAAAGAGAATGGGGGTCCAAGCAGGTTCCTGGTCACCACCCCCCCAGCCTTACAGTGTGAGGCAGCTTATTGGCCCCTGCCTGTCCCCCTGCCTTGGCCAAGCCATAGATTTGGCTGGTCGTCTGTCCAGCAGCATCCCAGTACTCACCCAGGGGGAAGTACCATTGCTCGTGAGACAGGGACAATGGAGTGGGACCAGGGTTCGGAAAGGCTGGGGTCGGGGGAAGGATGCAGATGGGAAGCAGGCTGGGGAACTGGGCCCTCATTACCCTGGTCTCATTCAGCCGAACTTCCCTGAAGGTCAGTTGACGACCTCACTTCCATGTCTGGTGGCCACGGCTGATGAGCGTTAAAGAGGTGAGTTCCACCAAGGAACAGCAGAATAAAAATGGCAGTAATGACATCGTCCCTGCCGCGTGCACGCCAGTGGCCACACCGTGCGTGAAGCCTCTATCTTCCTTCTCCATCTTCCCCACAGCCCTGTGAAGCAAGTGCTATAATTAAACCCATTTTGCAGATGAGAACACCAAGGCTCTGAGAGGCAAAATAACACATCTAGTGAGTGGGTGAGGCTGGGACACAACCAGCTCAGCATCTTGGAAGTGGGCCTGCCTCCCCACCAGCTGCCCCGCCTCCAACCTTGTTCCCCCTGCTGGCTAGGTGCCCCCTCTCTAGGTGTCCATCTCCACAGTAGAGGATGTCTCCCCTAGGCAGGTCCGTTCAGGAAAGACAGTCTCCCGTCATGATTATCAGTGTGATAAATGGCATATCCATCCAAAGGGGGACTTGGGTGACACTCCCATCTACAACCCTCACTGTCCCCGCCTGTGATAGCAGGCCAGCCCAGTGCCCTGCCATTGACTGCGTCCCCCAGCCTCCTCCAGGTTGCCCCTCTCCAGCCCCAGCACCCATCTTGATCTCTGCATGCAGCTCTTGTTTGGACTGGAAGCTTTTAAAATGCTGTCTTATAATTACAGAGAATGTGCGGGCGGAGCGCACCAGGCCCTGCCCACTCTGCTGGCCCCAGCAATTTGGGTAATGATAGTCATGTGTGCCGTTTATCTTTGGGGTTTCCAGAAATACAGGGACTTTTCCAGACACTTGTGAGTGACTGCAATGAGTGGCCCAGTCCCTGTGGTCCGGGGAGGCTGTGGAGATACGGGCCCAGGGTGAGCATGCTATTCTCAGGGGGGCGCTCTGCAGGGAACTCCCAGCAAAGGCAGACAGTTCATCAGGGGGTGACCTCATGGTTCACCTGGAGAGAGGCTTTGTGCAACAGGGTTTCCTGAGATGCAATGCTCCTGTTTGAAAACCCACAGATCCTAGGTAAAGTAGAACACAGCGTCACCATAAGCATGAATTTTCTTTGCCTTTCTTCAAAGGGAATTATGTGAATTGTTAAAGAAAGTTAAAAACACAAAGAATGATAGGAAGAGAACAGAATGGGGCCACAGAATGTGGAATGTGGATGGCTGAGGCCCAGGGGACAGGAGGCCCAGGGGAAAGGGACTCCTCAGTCCCACTCCTTTGGAAATGCAGTGAGTACCAAGCTGCAGAGATGAGGCCCAGTGTTTCTAAAGCCAGGGTGACAGCAGTGACAGGCTGGCCTCCTGTGAGAGCAGGCTGAAGTCAGGTCACTGGGGACAAAGGTGAAGCCCCAGGTCCCAGGGAACCAGAGACCTAAGAGCGGACAGAAAGCGTGGGTATGGCAGCACTGTCAATGCAGGGGGGGGGGAGCAGGCTCGATGTCCACTGTCCTGTGACCTCAGCTCTCCCCAAGGACCTAAAGCTCTTCCTAGATGACCGCCTCAGGTCATCTATCAGCGATTTCTTTGGGGTTTGGCCTCTAAATCCCCCCCTCAAGCTAGTTTCTGCTCAGTCGCTTCCAGGTCCACTGAGCTGTGAGACTCCTCCCGTGGTGGACTTTCCAGTACTTCCTGCTCTCAGAGGACAGCTCGGAGTCACCTGAGAAGTCCCAGATCAGACTGGCCTGTGGTCACGTCTGCGGGGCATTGTCTGGATTGCTAGTTGGTGCAGGAGGGACCAAGTCCACACAGGGAGGAAATTGTAAAGTTTCCATCACTGTTTTCCAGCTGTGAGCTCAACAGATGTGTGGTGCATTCAGGCAGCTGGGATAAAATGCCGTTAGCTGGGAAGCTTACAAACAACAGAAAGTTGCTGCTCAGGGGCGGGGCTGTAGGTTCAAGGCCAAGAGGATGGCGGATCTGGGATCTGCTGGAAGCTGTTTCCTGGTTTAGACACAGAACCTTTGCTGTGTCCTCACTGATTTATGGGGCAAATGTTACCAATGGCCAGGGACTGAGCCAGGAGTTTCCAGGATTTGTTTTCTTTAGTTAGATTTAGTTATTTTACTTTACATGTATGAGTATTCCGCCTGTATGTATGTATGGGCACCATATGCTTACTTGGTGTTGGATCGTCTGGAACTGGAATTCTGGGTGGTTGTGAACCACTCACTGTGTGGGTGCTGGGAACAGAACCCAGTTCCTTTGAGAGAGCAATAAGTGTTCTTAACCACTGAAACAACCCTCCAGCCTTGTTTCCAGGTTCTTGGCCTCTTATTCAAAGAACTGGAAATGAGAGCTCACACAGATTTTCAAAATAAACAAGATTGAGTTCATTCAGAGCCAAGCGATGGTGCAGACGGTACAGGGATGAACTGTCAAGACTGACAGCAGCTACATGAGTGAGGGTAGTCAAGCACCCCATTATCATCCGGGGCATCCTTTCATAGGGTGCAAGAGAAGGAGGCTCTAGTAGTCATTTCATTAGAGGACACGGATTTTTACCTTACTGATCATGTGCTCAAACCAATTCTTGCCAGATCAGCCATTCTGTTCTTCATGTCCTAACACATCTATGCTTGAATGGAAACTGTCTAAATGTGATTGTTGCTAGGGGTGGAGAAATCCATGCTGTTGTTCAGAGGTAGGATTACATGTAGCCTGATGCAGGTGAGGCATTTAGAAGCTCTGAGATTGCTAGGCATATTATTTAGAGAGGGGTGTGTGTGCACAGCACATGCAGGTGAAGAAGCTAGGCTATCAAGTGTACTATTACAAGAGATATGTGTTTGTATAACCCAAACTAAGTGGAGGTCCACGGCTTCCAAACTGTCCTCTATGCTTGCTGTATAAAGACACTAATTCCAAAGACCATCTCTTGTACCATCATGTCACAGTCAGCATCAACTGTCAGCTTGACACAAACCTTGACAGTGAGGAAGGGGGAACCTCAACTGAAGGATTCTCCCCATCACATTGACCTGTGGGCGTGTCTTTGAGGGTCATTTCTCGATTACTGATTGATGTGGGAGGGCTCAACCCACTGTGGGGAGTGTCATCCCTAGGCATGTGGGTCTGCGCTGTATGAGAAGAGTGGCTGAGCAAGCCAGGGGGGGCAAGCCAGGGGGAGCAAGCCAGCAAGCACCAAGCCAGCAAGCACCAAGCCAGCAAGCACCAAGCCAGCAAGCACCAAGCCAGCAAGCACCAAGCCAGCAAGCACCACTGCTCCATGGCTTCCACTTCACTTTCTGCCTCCAGGTTCCTGCCTTCAGCTCTCGTGCCTTAGTTACCTTTCTATTGCTGTGAAGAGACACCATGACCAAGGAAACTTACAAAAGAAAGCATTTGATTGGGGGCTTGTATACAGTTTCAGAAGGTGAGTCTAGGACCATCGTGGTGGTGAGCATAGAGTCAGGCAGGCAGCCATGGTGCTGGAGAAGTCGCTGAGACCTTACATCTGACCCACAAGCATGAGCTGGGGAGGGGTGTACTAGCCAGGAATGGCCTGGACTACTGAAACCTCCAAGCCCACCCCCAGTGGCACACCTCCTCCAACAAGGCCACACCCCCTAATCCTTCCCAAACAGTTCCACCAACTTCAGACCTCCAAGCCCACCCCCAGTGGCACACCTCCTCCAACAAGGCCACACCCCCTAATCCTTCCCAAACAGTTCCACCAGCTTCAGAGGAAGCATTGAAATATGGGAGCCTATGAGAGCCATTCTCATCCAAACCACCACATCTGGCTTCCTTTGATAATGAACTGTGATTTGAAAGTATACCCAAACAAAACTTTTCCTAGTCAGCTTGCTTTTGGTCAGTGTTTTATCAGCAACCGCAACAGAAACCAAATCATGAGGACATGTCACCATAGGGTACAGATTTAGTCCAAGAATTTGGAGGACCACGGACATTCAGACCAGAGCAGTGGGGTCATATCTAAAGTAGCAAATGAAGAAAAAGCACAGAGTATGCAGTCAGTGTCATCTAAAGAGACCAGGAGAGGCAAAGAGCAGAGACAGAGGTGACTCCTTGGAGGGCTCAGGGCCCAGACTTTACGGCCTGGCAGCTTTCCAGTATGACTTTTCAAGATAGAACAACAAGCTTGCGCCCCCCTGAGAGTAGGGGTCAATGGTGAGAAACATCACAGCTCCTTTTTATTCTAAACTTCACGATAGAGCTGAAGTTTTTATTTAGCATTGAAATAAGAGCTAACAATGTGAGGACTGTTTTTTGTGGTAAGGAAGCAACAGATGTGGCACACAAGTCCAGCAGCCCAGGCTCACTTTCAGGTTGGGGTGGATTTGAATGCTCAAGGAATGTCACTGTATTGTGTCTCGGTTGCTGTGGCAAAACACCATGCCCGAGACAACTTATGTAAGAAAGGGTTTCTAATGGTTCCAGAAGGCCCATCATGGTGGCGACAGCCTGGAGGCAATCAGCAGGAACTGCATGTTGAAGGCCCGTACCTTGAACAGTGAGCACAGACAGAGGGTTTTAACTGAAAGCAGGTAAGGCTTTTTACTCTCACAGTCCACCCCCAGTGACACACTTCCTCCAGCAAGGCCACGCCATCTCAGCCTCCCCAAGCAGTGCCACCAACTGGGGACCAAGCGTGCACATGCCAGAGACTATGGGGACATCTCTCTTTCAAACCATTGCAGCTCCCCAGAGGGGTGGCAATGTTCTTCTGAAGGTCAGGTTTAGAGCCAAGCAAGCAGGAGCCTCAGAGGCCTGGAGGCTGGACCCAAGGTGTGTGGATGGATGATGGCTGAGGCTAAGCCAGGAAGACTCACAGGACCCAAGGAGCCCTGGGACTTAACTTGAAGGCTGAGGAAGCCGCTCGTGTCTTCTTGCTTAAGATGTATACACTTATACTATTTGATAAGCATGTTTTTCTTTTGTGCACATATTTTCACCTATATAGTTAGCTCGTTTTCACATTGTACAGATAGACGCTCACTGGAAATAGTCTTAATGTTACAGGTAACAAATGTGTCCAATATCCCTCCTGCCCAAGAGAACTAATGAGGTATATTGCCTTTCAGTATCTTCTCCATGTGTTTCGGTTTAGTGTTAACTTGTTTTGCTTTGTTTGGGGAGCGGGGTTTGAGACAGGATCTCATGTGGCTCAGACTGCTCTGGAACTCACTATGTAGCCAAGAATGACCTTGAACTCCTGACCCTCCTACTTTTAACTTCTGAGGCCTGGGATTACAGCCATGCACCCAATTCTAGCATCTTTTTCTGTACGGAATCTGGATGAGAGTAAAGGGTTCGGCCACAGGTGTCTAAGCAGGAGGCTTGTTGGGTCAAGTTGGCTTCAGGGGAATGGCAGGGCCAGGGCTGCCCAGAAAGAGGTTGGGTGGGAGGCCATGTAGAGGAGCCTGGACAGTGAAGCCCAGGGGTTCCACTGGGACATCCCAAGGTGCAGCTCACTGGACGGGTTTGGAGTTGGGGTGAAGAGTGTTTGAGGCTGATCTTAAGAGATTAGAGATGGAGGTGCCTCAGAAGTGGGGGGGGGGCAGCTTTGTCTTATGGACATCAATGGGCAAGTGAGACCTTACAAGAAGATGCCTATATGGCCAGAGGATGGCTCCAAAGACCAGAGCGAGCAGGGAGCCCTTGAAAGGTGTCATAAACCCTCATGAAGGCCTCTGGGCACACTTGTGACGTGCCCCAGCCAGGTGGATGCAGGTGAGCCCTGGACTGGCCAAGGCTAGAAAACTGGCCCAAAGAAGCCAGAGTCTGGGTCAGAGGGACTTCTGCAGGGCCCAGGGCAGTTGGAGGGACCCAGACCTGGGTCTCCGGAGGAGCTGGAAGCAAAGCAGAGAGGTTAAGTCGTAACTGTCTCAGTTTCCCAGTGGATGTTCACAGTGTACCCAGGGAAAGGGGATTCTGTAACCACAGGGCATGGGGGACGGTCACAGAGGTTCAAAGAGAGTTGGGAAGGGTCATCTCCATGGGCGTGAGCAGCGGAGAGAAGAAACACGGTCAGTGTCTGTGTCGGCAGGAAACAGGAAAGACACAAACTTCCACGGGGCCACCGCCCCAGCGGCAGAGAGACAGGTTCCTGCTTGTTCAGATCAGTCAAGAGTGCCCAGGAGTAAAACGCAGAGACAAGCTCATGACGTCAGCCTCCCTGCCCGTCTTACAGGTGTGAACACAGGCTCAGAGGGAGCACTCTCAGCCCAGTGTCCACAAACAAGAGCCCCCACGCTCACCCAGCTGCCTCCTGCTTGCCGCTTGACCAAGGGCACTTCCGGTCCCTCCTGGGAGCAATGAACAAATGCGCTCAGGAGAGAGGGTGGTCTCACCCGTATGTTCCACCAGGACTATGAGAGACTAGGCAGGATGCCTGGGTTCCCTGCCTCTCTCTAGTCACTGGGACAGTACTCAGTGTGGCCAGGCCACCTGTATCTAAAGTGTGACCATATTGTGTCAACCCAGTATGTCTTCACTTCTCTGTCCCAAACCCATTGAATAGTATTGCATGTGTGGAGAGCAGTGGGCAAAAGGAAGGTGATGGAGATGCAGACGGTGGTGGTGGTGATGGTGATGGTGGTGATGATGGTGCGGATGGCAGTGATGGTACTGAGGGTGATAATGGTGGTGGTGGTGGTGGTGGTGGTGGTGATGGTGGTGCTGATGGTGCTGATGATGGTGCGGATGGTGATAGTGGTGGTGGTGGTGGTGGTGGTGGTGGTGGTGGTGGTGGTGGTGGTGGTGGTGATGATGATGGTGATGGTGCTGCTGGTGGTGGTGGTGGTGGTGATGTCAGGGCTGGCAGTGGTAGGCATATTGACGATGGCAGTAAATGTGATGGTGCTGATTATGTTGTTAGCTCCACACTTGCTCTGTGCTCACTCTGAACCAGGCACACCTCTGAGCACTGAACATATAACTTATCTAGTCCTTCCACCTTTCTGTGAGGTTCAAAACCGTTTCCACACATGAGAACCAAAGCAGATTAAGGAGCTCGCCCAAGGTCCCATAGACAGTAAATGTGGTAGGGATAGAAACTCAGGCAGCTTGTGTGCTCAGTCAGATGCCATCAAATTTGAAGCTGACTGCAGTAGCAGGGAGGCTGAGGCAGGAGACTGGTAAGTTTGAAGCTACATCATTGGACTCTGTGATATAGTAAGTCAAAGGAGTAAGTTAGAGGTGGAGGATGAAACTTGTTGAATTATAAAACAACACAGAAAAGGGATGGGGAAAATACCCATAGGCAAGTCTAACAAATGTCCACAACGTCCAGGAGGAAGAGCGCGGCTTTCTGGGGAGTCTCTCCTCTTCCTGTGTGCCCTTCTTTATTTCCAAATCATGGCTAGGGAAAACCAAATGAGGTCAAGAGGAAATGCTGCAGGTGAGCCAGCTACAGCCAGGAGATGCCGTGGGCGTGGTGCTGAGGGTAAGCATCCCTAACCAACACAGCTGGATGAAGGCTGCACTCTGAGTCAGTCCCCGGATGTCCCTTGACCTCACAGCCCCAGCTGTGTGGGCAGGACTGTAAAATGGCTCAAGGTGCCTGTCACATACCAGGTGCGCCTTCTCTAGGTTGCCGACATCATACTGCACAGGCAGGTGCCAAACCTGATGGGCTATTTATACCCCTTGGAATGTCATCAAGACAGCGGATACTAAGATCTGCCGTTCATCAGGGGCTCCCAGCCACTTCTCCATCTGGGCCCCATAACTCCATGAGGACCTGCTCAGCATTATCAGCAGGCCACTCCAGAGATAAGCAGCCTTAACTCGCCCCACTAATGGTATTATTTTAGGGACCACTCAAAGGATAGGCCGGAATGGAGGCCCAGGTCACCTGTCACTCTCTCCATCACCAACACTCTGAACAGGTCAAACAAAGACCAGCACTTGTGTGAGCAGGGTGGGGGTGGGGGGCCACTGGAGAGAATTCCCAAGCTGAAAACAGCCCCTCCCAAAAGGCAGCTGGGAAAAGAATGTGCTCAGAATGCCTCCGCCTCTCACAACACTCCGTGGTGAACAACTCCCAGGCCACAGTCAGGGTAGCCTTACAGGGTGGAGACACAAAGCTCCTACCACGCAACTCTGGGTTGAGGGGACATGTTAAAGCCTGCTCAGACAGACCTCTGGCCGTCTCTGGATTCTCTTAGGAAGGGTCAGAGCTCAAATGTGTAATTCTCTGCCGATTGAAACCATTTTATGCAACACAACTGTTAGTTAAACTGAACATCCGCCACCAAAGGTCAGGTATGAAGGTAGAGACCTCTGAGCTCATGGTGACCAGGCTCCTTGCCCTCAGCCTCCACCATCATCCCACGGCCTCCACCACACTCACGTAAATTGTCTTTGGGATTATTTAGTCTGTTATCCATGGCTTGCTTATGCCATTAAACAATGACGTGAGTTTGGGCAAACAGACGGCTGAGGTCAGATGTATTACTCTTAGCATTCCCAGTCGCTTCCTTTCCTACAAGAAGCAGAGGAAACAGCTACAGTGTGGAATGAAGGCCATGGCTCCCTCAGAATTCATCCTGGGCACACCTGAGAAACGGCACTGGTGACCCCCAAACATTGCTCAGTACCGCCAGAACTGCAGAACAAAATCCCACTGAGTTGTCTAGCCTTGACAGGGAGGGGAAGGCTCAAGAGACCAGTGCTAAGGCTCCCTCCAAGGTCACATGACTAGTTGGATCAGTGCCCACATCTCCTGACTCCTAGTCTCTTATTAACATCTAATTATCAAAACACATCCAGTCAGCTGTGCTATGTGCCGAGAGCTTCCAAGCGGTAACACAATGGATAGCATCCGTGGCCATCAGTGGCCTCTGGGCCGGCACCCCTGCTCCTTCAGTCCATGGAGCTGAAAGCTCTGTGCCCTTGACCCAAGGTTGGCTCACCGACAGGGCTTGCTGTGAATGACAAGAGATGTTCTGGTCATCCCTATCAAGGAATTCCAAGGGCATCAGAAACTGTGCTGGGTCATGCACCTAATCTTTCTTCTTATTATTATTAGTATTTATAGGTTACTAACTATTATTTTGCGTTGGGCATTTTGCATGCATGTCTGTATATACATGCATGCAGTGCCTGAGAAGGCCAGAAGAGGGCATCAGATCCCATGGAACTTGAGTAACACACAGTTTTGAGAGCTCACGTAGGTGCTGGGATTTGGACCCTGCCTTCTGCAAGAGCAGCCCACTGCCCTTAACTGCTGATTCATCTCTCCAGCCTTTTGCTGATCATTTTTAGGAGACTTTGGCAGTGTATGCGTGTGTGTGTGTGTGGGGGGGGGCAGTTTAAACGACTGCACCCAGCTCATCAGAAGGCACCCCTGTCCTCTGCTCTGACCCTGCTTTTCACATTGACCGTGCCCACTTCCCTCCACCCACCTCTGAAGGCCCTAGCTTGAGTAGACCTTTCCTCCTTCTGGGACCCCTGGTAACTCCTGTGAGACCTTGCTGGTGTCTGACTTTTTCCTTGATGGCTCATCGTTCACCTGCAAAGAGCTTGTCCTGCCCAGGACAGCACCTAAGGCCCACAGACTCTAAGAATGTCCTTGATGAGTGACACGTGATAGATGCCCTACTCTATCCCTTGGCCACAGGATCTGTGGAGCCCCAGGCAAAATAAAAATATGGGGCACTTGTCCACAAACATTAATCACTTCAAGCCGGCCACAGCAAAACACATAATTACACTCAGGGCCCTTTGGAGGGTGGAGCCTGTGTCCTGGCTGAATGGTGGGTAGGACCGGACTTGAGGTGGGCCAGTAGAGCTGGGAGGGTAATTTCTGGGTGTGACTCGGCCACCATGTTTCATCTGAGCTGATCACAGAGTCAGGGCCTTGTCCTGGTAATTCGGAGGACTTCAGGAGTCAGGGAGCACCAGAGTTGATGCCGTGGGGACAGCATGGTCCTCCTGCCAGGTGCACTCTGCCTCCATCCAAGCAGCTGTCGAAACAGCCCTGGAGAGCAGAGTGTTTTCCTCTTCTATTTTTATTTCCTCAAATCTGGGACCAAAAGAGGCCAGCGCCAGAGTGCTAAAGGGTCTGAGCCAGGAGAATGGGACTCGCAGGCCAATCGGAAATGTCTGAGGAGGTCGTCACGCATGTCTTTGGCAGGGGCAGACCTAAATATGGGTTGGGACCAGCCAACCTGACAATGCTGAGTCCTAGAAGAGACTAAGGCTGGCCAAAGCTGTCAGCACGAACTCCCTGGAGGTGTTTTCCAGTGACATCATCAACAGTACCCCGCTAGGGCGTTATTTTATTGGTGCTGTGTGTGAAGTTGTGCAGGGCCCCATCGGGAAAGACGACCAGTCCCATGACAACTAGGGCCTGTGCTGCTTCCACCCCCGAAGCCTGGATCCAATGCGGCCCTTAGGCTTGTCTTGAGCTTGTTCAAGTGCCAAGGGCTACTCTTTATGTCCTGAGCAGCCAGGCTCCAGACAGAGCCGTTAGGAGCAGGCCCCCCGGCGCCCCTCCTAGGCCCATCAAGGAGCTGGGCAATGGATGACGTTCTAGAGGATCTGGGGTGATAAATAAGCATTCTAACTGTCTCGGTGGGAACCCTGGATTCAGCACAGCCCTGGGATGTGCATCGTGCCTTTTCTTGATTGACAGACACTTCAATGTCCATGCAGCGCCTGTGGGTTCCTGATGTGAGCGATGACACAGCATTCCAAGAGGCTCGCAAGAACTCTGCCATCTGTCACACAGGCCCTCCTGGAACATGGCGGGCATTGTTCCCAAAGAGAGGGCCTCCTGAATGTAGGGTCAAGGCTGCTAAGTAGTGTGTAAGAAAGTGAGCTGTGTTGGCCCCAGGAAACCGACACCAATCTTCCACACACACACACACACACACACACACACACACACACACACACAAAACAAAACAACAACAACAACAACAAAAAAAAAAAAAACCTGCAGAGGCAAGGACAATGTGCCCATGAGAGACTCCTCCAGAGGGGACGCCAATGTTCCTGTGAGAGGTCCTCCAGAGGGGACCCCGTGGCACCGACACCCCTCCCTGCTCCCACAGTGTCCACCAGGCCAGGGGAGAAGGGAGGGACCACAATGGGTAAGTTGCTTGCTCAGGTCAGCAGTCATGGGGAATCCAGGTCAAGGCCACGTCCAGAGGTGCAGAGCCTCAAACAGTCTGGAAGCAGGAGGGAGCCTCCATGCTGAGCGTGCAGTTCAGAAACTCAGCCTGGATTCAAAGCCGGGAGTCAGTAACCCTACTTCCTAAACAGCCCCAGGAAATTCCAACTCTGGGGAGCCTGGGTTTCAGAAACGGTTAACTGGAGGGCTTTAAGAAAGGTCTGTCACTTGTTGGTGCCCAGTATTAAACAGCACTTGGCAGAGGTGGAAGCCAAGACAGTGGGAAGGGGAGAGGAGGTAAGTACATCTGGTCTACCACACATGGCCACAGGGTCTGCCGAGGGCTGTGGGAACAGGGCCCTCTTACGACAAACATAAAAGCTACTTGCCTGTCCTGAAGCTCAGAGTAGCTTTCATTTTCTTATTCCTTCTGGGACTTGGGCACACATAGATGTTCATCTGCCATTTTTAAAATGTCAGCTGACCTCGCCCCTTTGCGGAAGAGGCAACGGAGTGTGGTGGTGACTGGGGCGCTGGCATCTCTGGTCAGCTAGGAACAGCACCCATGGAGGAACCAGGTGGCCCACTCTGTCGACTGCTCAAGAGAAACCCGAACTTCGGATTTGCAAAAACATATTGGCAACGAATTTGTGTTTTTAAAAATGTGTAAACACCCGTGGGGGTGGGGTTGAGAGGATAAGGCACATCTGGGAGGCCACATCTGGACCTCCGGTTTGTGGCTCTGGTCTTCAGCCTGGAAAACAGAACAAAAGCTAAATTGTCAGGACAGTGACAGCAGGGGTTTAGAAACTGCAGGGGCTGGAATGTGTTAGGAGCGGTCGCTGGGTCTGAGTCAACAGGGGAAGACAGAGCAGCCTGTCCAAGTGTCGGCTGGGATTCTAGAAACATCCATCAGGTGACCTTAGTGCACACTTCAAAGACAGATGGAGCCAGATGAGCGCTGCTCCAAGCTTGGTGGGGCCCACACCCTATCCAGGCCTGTGGTGGGCCACCTACCTCCACAGCTGGCCTGCAAGAGCAGCCCCCAACTGTCCGGGTGACGGGCACTGAATGACGCCAGCTGTGAGGCCAGTGTTGCTTTCAAGTTTGGGGTATACACCCCCCTTTCCTCTCTTGTGCCTCTCTTTTATTGGGATGACTAAATCCTTGACTATGTTAGCAGTAAACACAGCTAATTTACCCCCTACCTCTTTGAAGCAGCTGCTGACAGCTGGGCTGTAATTCAATCACGGATCCTTGCCATCCAGCCTACCAAACTCCCATTTGTTGTTGGGTTCGGCTCTCCTGCTTGGAGCCCCATGCAGCTGCACCAAATATTGACGAGCACCCGCTTCCCCCGGGCCTGGATGATAAACATCCCATTAACAGTAGAGATCAAGGTCGCAGGTTCTCAGCAGATGAAACTCCAATGTCCAGGAGTCCAGGGGTGAGGGGAAAGGCAGAAATACACACATGGGTCTGACAACCAGAACCAAACGTCTCCTTTTATTGCAAAGTCAAACCCCTTTTTCCTCTATTTATACAGATTTTCCACTAAGGACCACTTTATTGGACAGCTATGGGTACATCGGTCCGACTCTTAATAAATAGTCTTAAATAAGAAAACAAACAGATTGAAGGAAAGCGACCCCATTGTCCTCCATGAGGAGCCTGAAGAACTTCAGATGGAAATAAATAATTTCTTTGTCTTGTCACAATTATTTACACATTTAAATGTACAAAAGACACTGACTGCGGACGGACTAGGGCCATGAGTAGTAAAATGTGTACCATGAGGGAGTCACACACAAAGCCCCAGATCTGCCAACACACAAAACAAATTACAAGAAGAAATGTTCTTTCCTCCATTGACCAGGCAGAGTAGAGGCTGCAGCCCAAGCTACTGAAGAAGAAAAATTAAAAAAATAATAATAATAATAACAGAAGAGAACCCAGTGTTTCTAGGATCACAGACATAGAGAACTGGTTCCCCACGTGACCAGACGCTACAGGGCCATGGGTCCCACCTGGCTAACCCCATGTTTTGTGTGGATGCAGGAAACATTGGCAGACAGTCCAGCCCTTGCCACAGCCTTGCATTGAAGCTAGGAGCTGGTGCATGATGGTTAGGGCATCACAGACCCAGGTAGAGTGGGCTCGCTTGAGCCATGACATGACAGAAATGCCACCTGGGGCGGGAAGCATGGTTAGGAGGGTGCCTCTAAGTCCTTCTAAGTCCAGTGCAACCCTGAACCCAATCTCCCTCAAACTGAGGAACCAATTTGTTACAGGGCCTTCTGATGGGGGTTGAGAGTGAGGAACGGCAGCCATATGGTGTGTGACCAGAGAGGCCTTATTTACAGGACACTGCCCCGAAAACCTGCACCCGTGGGCTTTGGGCATGCCCGTGCTTCCTCACATAGGGGGTGGAGTGCAAGCTTTCCCACCCTCTGTCTTGTTTACTTTGAATTTCCTCATTATTTCCTAGCACAGGGCAGGAATTGGGGCCGAGGGGCTGGCAGAGCCATTCCAAAGTCTGTGTGTGTTTCACACATGCGTGCGTGCGTGCGTGCGTGCGTGCCTCCCTCCTTCTCCACCCCAACATACCTCTTTGAGGCCAGTACTCCCTGCCTCTTCTGAGCAGACATCCCTCCTTCCCCTCCCTACACGGTGGATTTGGGCAGTTTTGGGTAAACACTGGGCCCTGCAGCCTCAGAAGGAAACCAAATGAAAAGGAGGGGGCCTCCCCAGCCTCCCCAGGCCCGGCTTCTGTTTATGAAGTCAGAATAAACCAAGGAATGGGGATAAATTGTTTAGGAAAATATATCTGTAACATCCTAACCATTTTCATTCATGGGTTTTATTGTGACATGTTGTTACAGGGACTTCTGCCTGGTTTTCCTTCAGCACAGACGTAAGCGCTCACCCTGGTTGGGCCTTTCCTCCTGCTGCAGCGGATGGCCTGGCTGAAGGACACTCGCAATTAGCCCTCAAGGACTCACAGAGCGCCACAGGGGCCATGTGGCCAACAGTCTCATTCTTGGAAGGTATTTTTCCTGCTGGATATTGCCTGTGGCAGCTTGTAGGATCTTGTCCATAATGTGCCAGAATTAAAGCCTGCTTGCCAGCCACCGGGCGCTCAGGTTTCTCATGCCTTATGTATTTCCAGTTGGGGAGGTGAGGGGAAGGCTCAGGAGAGGTGGCTGATCTGTTCGCTTCTCGCCAAGGTGGGCAGTGAGAGACTAAAGGTGAGACACCACAGATCTGGAACAAAGTGGCCCCAAAGGGTCAGGCTCTCAGAAGAGGCTAGTGGCAGCCGCAGGCCCGGACCACCATGTTCCGGTACTTCTTCAGGATGACATTGGAGCTGTCGTCAAAGTACAGGACGGATATAGCGTTGAGCTGGGTGGGTGCACAGCAAGGCTTAGGTACCGTGTCCGGGTTGATGAAGTGAACCTGCAGCCACCAACAGAAATCACGGTGAGAGGCGGTGAGGCCTTCTGTGGGCTTCTACAGTTCTCCAAAGAACGTCTACTGTCTGGCTAAGATGACCATAAATGACAGGTGAGCATGTCATGACCCAGCTCAGCTCAGGACTCGCTTCCACTGTGCGCGTGAAGGAACCAGGACCCACAGTCTTCCCGCACGTATCTAATGCGGGAGAGACAGCTTGGGCTCCAAACGGAAGACCTCCCTGACTGCTGCCCATTCAAAAAGCAGTCTGTCTGAAGGGATGGGCTGTGGCTCAGAGGCAGAGTGCTTGCTGAGCACACACAAGGTCCTAGGTTCCATCCCCAGCACCATGACAATGACAGAGAGGGCTGTTTTGCTCACAGGCACTTGCACACCACACAGGGGTTCAGACAAGAGAAAACTCAAACGCCTTGCAGTTACCATGTAAGTACCATTGACAAGCAAAGTCAACCTGGAGTAGGCAGCAGGGATTAGGGAGGAGTGGAGCAAACCGAAGGGAGAGGCCACTGCTCATCCAGGCTGACCCCAGCCCAGCTGACCCCAGCCCAGCTGACTAGTCCGTGTCATTAGGTGAAATCAGTGCTTAACATAGGCCAGAGATTCAATTCTCATGTTTGTTTAGATAGGGGCTCTTATATCCCAGGGCTGGCCTTGAACTTGCTGTGGAGCCAAAGATGATCCTGAACTTCATATCATCTAGCTTCTGCCTCCTGAGTGCTGGGTTGAAATGACAGACCTAAACCACCACACCCAGTTTATTCACAACTAGGATGCCCCAGAGAAGGATTTACCCCTGGTCCACGTGGACCACAGAGGCCTCCTCCCTCCAGCACTGGGTACTTCCATGGTGAAATGCTAAGGGAGGAGGCTGTGCCCCTACCCCTGGGCCAGGAAGGCAGTGGTGAAGGATGCTGGAGAAGGGCCCTGAAGCCACAGGACAGGACACAGCACCTTCCGGGTGTTCAGAGCAGATCCGATAAGGCGCACTGGCAGAGCACGAGGTCCAGGCAGCCCATTCCGTCCCTGGCTGCAGACTCCATCCCAAATGCAGTTTTGGAGTTTATAGTCCAGGGGGAGGGAAAATATTGAAAAATCACTACTTAAAGACACCCCTTGCTAGCCGGGTGCTAGTGGTGCATGTCTTTAATCCCAGCACTCGGGAGGCAGAGGCAGGCAGATGTCTGAATTCAAGGCCAGCCTGGGCTACAGAGCAAGTTCCAGGACAGCCAGGGAAACCTTGTGTCAAAAAAAAAAAAAAAAAAAAGATATTTCTTGCAGCTGATCTTGGGGTGCAGGCCTGTAATTCCAGCTACTCAGAGTCTAAGGCAGGAGGGCCACAAGGTCACAGTGAGATCAAGACCAGGCCAGAAAGTGAAACCTAAGGCCTAGGGATACACCTTATGGTAGAGAGTTTGCCGAACATGCATGGGGCTTTGGGGTCCAGCCTCTTAACCATAAAACAAGTGCAGGAGGAAAAGAGAGAGAAAGGAAGAGGGAGGACGGAGTGGTGGGGGCCCTTCCTCTGCCACAGGGTAAAGCTTGGACTAAATGAGGGCATGAGTGAGCTTTCTGTTCAGGACTTACAAGTTTGGCATGGGTTAAACATAAATCTAAATAACAAACAGGACTTCGAGGAAGAGGATCATGTGGTGAGCTCTTTGGCACCAGAATTCAAACCAGCATGGATGATTGGTTGTCGAGAGAAGGCCAGACAACATCCACCGCAGAGAGCAAGGCCGCCTTGGGCCTGGGTAGAGCAGCATCAGCTGGAGGCTTCCTGCACCAGCATGGGCTCAGAGCACCCTCCCAGCACTCGGCTCTTCCCAGTGACCCACAGAGGGCTGACCTGAATCAGCAGCTGCCTCCTGCCCTCCTCCCTTTCATCCACTCCCCCCCTCTGAAACTCTCATCTGCTCAGATGACCATTTCCTCCCATGGTCAGGAAAGCCCAAGGTCAAGAATACGGAGCTGTCTCCTGCCGTGCCCCCAGCCCCCGGCACACAGCAGACAATCAACAGAACAAAGCCTCTCAAATTACTGAACCTTCATGTCCAACTTCAAAGCTGGGAAAGAAAGGGGGCTGTGGTCCTGACAAACTGAAGTCTACCAATAGCAGGAGAGGGCCAGAGGCTGGGGGAGGGCCAGGAGCTAAGTCATGTTTTATCATAACACAGTATGGCATGCTGACACGCAAGAGGATGGTTCCCACCAGGAGGCACAGTGATAGGGTCCAAGACAGACAGACAGACAGACAGACAGACAGACAGACACACACACACACCCACACCCCCACACACACGCTCATCTTTATACCACTATATGACTAAAACATATCTTTTCAGCCTTTTATACAGCAGGTACCCACAAGAGTCATGACACACTTGGACAGACAGCTGCCCAGGCCCTGGATAGAGGCCCTGGATAAAGGCAGTAGGAGCCACTCACCCCCCCCCATAGGCCACACCCTCCGGAGGCACCCACCAGTGTCTGGACAATGGCGTGGTTGGTGGCATTCATGTAGGAGTTCAGAGGGAAGGCACACTCCCCCTCACAGTAGTAGGCAGCATAGCCTTCAGGTGCGATGATCCAGTCCTGCAAAGAGAGGGGAGTGAGGCCCCGTCTTACCGAGACCCTGCAGAGCCCAGGGCAGGGCCCCACTCCTGTGTGTCCCACCTCCGTGTGTCCCGCCCTGTGTGGACCTTCCTCGCATTCAGGAGACACAGGCTCAGACTATGTTCTTCTGAGATGTGGAGTCCCTTCAGGGCCAGGGAAATGAGCGTGGCATTTTGTAAGGCCAGCAGAAGAGAAGAAAAACAACCCGAGGCTTAGAGGGGACACCCTTGTGTTGTGTTGTGTTGTGTTGCATCCCCTGGACCATGGGTGCAGGAGCAGCAGGGAGTGAGCCTCGGGTCAGAGGCCACACCTAGAACCATCCCTGTCTCTGCTAGGGGTGGCATGCCTCAGCTTGCTCACAGGTGTGTCTGTCTCACAGCCTAGACCTTGCACCCACTGGGTAAGGACAGCTGCAAATGAAACCCAGCACAGTACGGTAGAGTTCGAACATCTGAATTCTGTTTGTTTGTTTGTTTGTTTGCACCTTCTTATATGTATGGGTTCAGAGTGAACACTGTAGACGACAACATTTTGTTCCACTGTCAAAACAGGGCATGCCTGTGGATCTAAAGCAAACCTCCCTGCCTGGTGCACCTTCTTGAGCAAGAGGCTAGTGACCCTCTGTAGCTCGGGTAATCCAGACAGGGTATTCTGGGAGCCCTGGAAACGTTGTCACTGCAGCAGGGTTGGACCCAGCACGCTGGGGAAACAGCAAGTGCAGAGTCCTCACTTCCAACACAGCAGCCTGCTCGGCTCAGAAACAAACACCCGATCTGAGTCACAGAACGAGGTGGAGGGAGCTGGCCCTCCAGGGCTGGCTTCGAACACACGGTCATATGTGGGAGATGTGGGAAAAGCGGCCAGCCAAGGGGTGGGACTAGGGTGTGCATGAAGAATAAAGTTCACACTTCAGAAGGTAGAAGGTGATGTTTCAAGTTCTGGCCCAAGAGTCAACCGCACCTCGGTTGTCATGGGACGTCATGGATTTCTGCAAGTATTCAGTCCAAGGCGTTCTCTCAGGTCAGGGCTCCTGGCATCAGACATCTCACCAGTAAAGACAAGAACTGTGGAGTGGCCTGGGACTGAGCTGGTAGAGTGCTTGCTTAGCATGCAGGACATTCTGGGTTTGTTCCCAGCATGGCACAAACTAGGCATGGTGGCACACTCCTGTGACCCCAGCACTTGGGAGGTGGATGTAGGGGAGTCCAAGGTCATCCTAGGCTACACAGTGAGTGTGATGTCAGTCTGGGACATATGGGACCCTGTCCCTGAGGGGGGAAAAGACATAAACTGTGACCCACTGCACCCATGGAGACAGCCTTGTGGCTGGCAGGGACAGAGAAAGCCCCAGTGTGTGGTAATCCAGCCATGCTTACCTGCCAGCCGAGGTCTCGGAAGCTGACATACAGCTCATGTTTCTTGCAGGCTTGCCTCTGGTCACTGCTGCTGGTTTCTGCATGGACAAGGAGAAAAACCCGGGGAGGAGAGAGAAACACACACATGTTCAAGGCCCTTTGGTTCTGCAGTGGGGGAACAGCCACTGGACTCGGGGGCTGAAGGGCAGTGATGGCCCAGAAGACAGTTTGAGGACCTGCAGCCCTCAGGGTTACCCTGACCCTTAGTAGAGTACCCCCAGTCCCGCTCAGACCATCCTGCTTCCAGACCACTCTGCCCGAGGAGGCCCACCAAGTCAGCCCCAAGACGCTCATGCACCTGCAGGTCCAGGAGGTACAGATCCGAGGATGGGGACACCCCCAGGAAGAAACCACGGAAAGCTCACGGCCCCCAGCAGCAGCAGCAGCAGCAGCAGCAGCAGCAGCAGCAGCAGCAGCAGCAGCTGAGTTTCTTTAAAGGCCAAGAACAGTGTGCTTGGGTGTTCTAGAAGGATGTAAGTTTGTAGCATTTGGTCTGGAGACTGCACTTTGTAAACACTGTGGGAATCTGTCTGTCTGTCTTTCGTGCAGAGCGGTGGGATCTTCCTCTACTCTGCAGCTGTATGAATGGTTGGCACTTACTTAATGCCTGTCCCCACCTGACTGTTCTAGGGCTTTCCATCATCTGTCCTTGCACATAAAGCCCGGGCCCCTGGTCTACACGACAGAGCCCCACAGGCCAGGTGCCTGAGTGCTCAGGCGACTCCTCATCCCCACACACCCTACAACCTCTCAAATGTGATGACTGCTCCCTCTGAGCCCACTGACAGGCCACAGGGTGTCTGGTGACAAGTGACACATCCCTCAGAGTCAGCTTCTCTAGATGCATAGGAATTCCACCTGCACCGCTCTGAGGTCAGGAAGAAATGCACAAGTCAAGGCTGTCTCAACACAAAGGTCAAGGGCCAGGGCACTATCAGAGCACAGTCCATGGAGTTGGACAACTGGTCTACCTCCTGGAACAGCTGTGGAGTGGCTATCTAAGGTGCCATTCACCACTGTGGCAAAGCCGGGGGCTGAGGCTAGCACTATCCACTCCACTTCCTGTGGAGAGGCAGGAAGGAAGAAAGGAAGTGGACCACCTCCTCAGCCCAGGGTGAAGCAGTCTGAGCAAGATACAGTTCTAAGTAGGATCGCTGGGGCCAGATTGCCCACAGCTCCCAGTCCTGAGTCAGGGTGGATCCTGAAGTGAGATATGAGAAAAAAACGCCGTGACAATTAGCGATGTCTGTCACATGCTGGAAAGGAGCAGATCCCAGTGAAGATCTTTGGTTTAATGTTGGAAGCTAGCTGTGGGTGTGCTGTGGGGGATGGGCCCTTACTTTTCCTATCTGGGGTTGTGGCCGCCCCAGGAGAAGGTGGTGGGAATTCCCCAGCATTCTCGGGTCCTTCTTAGCAGAAAAGCAAGGGAAAGGAATAAAGGAGACACCTGGTTCCTCTGCCCCCAGTCTGGTTCCACCCACCCCACCCAGTACAGCAGAGAACCAGTGAACAGCAGACAGTGCCAGCCACCAGCCGCTGCACCTCTGAAAGGCCCTGCCCGGGTAGTAGGCAAATCAGGACAGGTGCTCAGACTTGCTTCCACACCCCAGGGTCGGCTGGAGAAGATGGCCAATTAGCAGGGTGTTGGACTGAAGGGGAGAATGGACCCAGGTTCTCCACCTGCATCTCAATAGCAGTTGGAGCCCTGGGGCAGGGGTGGCCACAGGAAAGAGACTTCCAGGCAAAGGCATGCTGGGACATGTGTCTCCAGCCGGACACATAAAGGATGATGTGCGTGCAAGAGTGGATTCAACTTGTGTGGCCCATCATGTGAGGTGTGAGCACTTCAAAGGCACTGGGCACACGCCTCCGCACATGCACAGGCCGCCTCACTAAACCAGGGTGGGGCCCCAGTCCTGGAATTTTTTTTTATGTTAAACTTCCAGGCAGGGTTTGGAAGAACTTAAAACGAGAGTAGGGAGTTGAAATCTCCAGGAGCAGGCAGAGTCTGAGCCAGACGGGCTAGCTGTCATTCGAGGGAGTGAGGACCCTGTCCTGGGGCTCTGAAAGTGGGCATTCTGTGGGACACCCTAGGGTGGAGCCCTCAGCATTCCTTAGTCCAGAGGCAAACGCTGCAGATCCACAAGACAAGGTCGCCTTTGCTGGCATGGGACACGCCAGAGCTCTTTGCCAGCTGGGTTTGCAGAGGCTTCGGGGAAGTTTCAGATTCTGGAGCCCTCGTCACCCTGTGTTATACCCACCCTTCCTAGAGCACCCAGCATGACCTCACACCTACACTGCACACAGCCTGAAACCATAAAACGCCCACTCCTGCTTGGGATGGATTTCAGACTCGAAGATGAGACTCCCAAGAGAATGTTCCACCTACTTGTGGCTCCAGCTGCCTCCTCTGCCAGTCACCAGTCTCAAAGGTGTCAGAAAAGCTAAACCATGAGGCTTGGTACCCTCAGGGTGCACAGGCCTTAGCAATGGGACCAGCCTGGCCTTGCTCACAGGCCTCAGCTCAGTTCCCATGCAAACTCTTTCTGCACCCCTGGAATGAGCTGAGTTACCCAGTCACCATCCCCAATCCTGGGCCTATCACCACACACAGATGAGGGTGACAACCACATCTACCTGTCCCAAATAGTTTCTACATCCAGGTTCCCACTACAGAATTCCACTCCCAGAATAAACAAGGCCTCTAAATACGAAGGAAACTCGGTGTTTTGTTTTTTTTTAATTTGGGGGCTTCACAGAACCCTTTGAGATGCCTATAAAAGGCCCTACCTGGCAGAAAAGAATGCTTACGAGGTCTCTGTCCACACTCCGGCTGCTGACAGAACAGGCAGGTGACTGCGTGACTGTTCAGAACAGCAGATTGCAGGCTGTGCCTCACCCACAGGTAACCTGTTTAACAGATCAACTGTGCTGCCCTGAGTGGTGGCTCCATGATGAGTCTGAATGCTGAGGCAGACGGACTCTGCATCATATTTATATAAGTAAAGCAGCACCATCAGCCACACCAGAGGGGAGACTTCCGGGTAATTTATTTGTGTCTGTAAACAATGCCATCTAAGAATATAGCTTATGTCAGAAACATCAGACTCACGAGCCATCCACCATACCAGATGGAACTCTCTCACTGGGCTAGGACACGCTGGCACAGTGACCCAGGCCCTGGTCACTGGTCATGAACCTTGTCCAGGAAAACTGTCACAGGGAAGGACTCTAGCCCCAGTCCCCTGACTGCCACCCTCAGCCCTCTGCAAATCAACACCAAAACTCACCTCGACCTGCAGCATTTGGCAACTCTGCTCTGAAGAGGCCTGAGCTCAGCCTGAGACTCCTTTGTCCCCGCAGAGACCTCCTTGAGGCCGGGTCGGCTCTGCCCCTCCAGCTTTAGGACAGCCTTCTGAGGAGCGCTGCTTCTTCCTGTACTGCTCTTTATCCTCTCTGCGACGTGTGTGCTAATAAGTCACATCATGCTACACATGTGCAGTGCGTACACATGTACACATGTGCTGTGTCGTTAACTGTTAAGTAGCTAGGACTGACTCACACTACTGAAGATCGGGATAAGAACCTATGATTGGAAGCGGCCATGTCTACCAAGGGAAAGGGGTGTTTGGTGAATTAAAGCCAATGAAATTGGCATAGCCTCTGAATTAATGATAAGTTCTGATGCTGTGGAAAGAGGACTGTGTCCGTCTATACTTTTGACACAACTCTCTCTATCCACCGAAGTCTCCCCAGGGCACTGGGGACACCCCAGAAACAGTAAGTCCACTGCCACAGCGGGTTACCTTCTCCCTTCAGGAATTAAATGACTACCAATTTCCAGACAGGAGGAAGAATCCATGTGCAATGCTGGTGACCTGAAGTGGAGGGTTGGGAGGGTGGGATGGGGGGTTAGCGCAATGGCCTGGTGGCCTCACTCTTTAGTTCTAAACAGCCCAAACTCCCTTGGGTGTTTCCTCAGAATCCCAAGGCCAGGAGCTGGAAGATGGAGTCAATGTGGAGCCCTCACAAGCAGGCTTGATTTGTGCCTAGCCTTGCCTTGCTTCAAGGTCACCAGAATCCCGGAGAAGATACATGCTGGACAGGCACGTCCCAGCTCACAGGCTGATCTGTTCTGGAGCCATCCACAATGCATTTGCACATATGGTCCCCTCGGGCTGCTCAGACTGCATTGGCCTACCTGCCACACTGGCCATCCTCAGGGCCTCTTGGTTCTTGGGCGTCTTGGAGCGGTTCTGGCTGCGCTGCTTGCCCCCAGTGGACCGGATGCTACGTAGATGGACCTCTGTGGCCTTGAAGAAGGCCACCATGAAGGGTTGCTTGTTCTGGGGTCCGTGGCGCCCAATCAGGCCCGCCAACTTGGGGTTGATGCTCTGCCCTGCAAAGGAGGTATTCGTTACAGAGGTGTGCAGGGAGAGGGAAGGGGTAGGGGCATGATTCTAGCCTCACCTTACAACCCATTCACTGCTACTCATTCATCCGGCAAGGACTGTTTGGGCAATTTCAGGAGCTGTTTTAGGGGTGCCCTGCTCTCTGGTGACCCCTGGGAGCAATGGAAGGCAGCACACAATCACCCAATGGTGACCCTGACACTAAGAAGCATGAGGATTCTGGCCAAGACCTTCAGGGGGTCTCAGGCTAGTGCGGGCGATGTGCAGCTCACACTGCACTGGCCAGAGTGGGTCACTTGGTTGGCCAAGCTTCAAGGGGCAGGGAATAAAACTGTTGTGTGGCAAGGAGGTGAGCATGACTGCCAATGCCTGATGGCAATGGAGGAGAGACCAGGTGGCAGTGAGGTGTGACCCCTAAGTATGTGGGAAAGGGCACTTTGGGAGACGGGCCCCACAGAAGCAAAGGCCTGGAGAGAAAAACTGGATTCCAGGAGGATGAGAAAGAGAAGCAGGCAGGTAGGGTGACAAGGGATAACAGGCTAGAGGCACAGATCACCCCCAGGCCTGCAGCAAGCATTCTGCCTGAACAAGGTCTTGGCAGGTGTGAGCCCTGAGAAACAGCTGGGCCGTGCAGGACAGGGCTTCATGCCGGGGGCCGGGGGCTTCGTGAAAAGCAAGAGAGAGTCTACACACCACCACAGATGCCAGGAGCTGCCCGCAGAGGAGGGACTAGGCGGGACCTTCCTGTGCCGAAGGAGGGCCACAGGCAGTGACCGCCGGGTATAGGACTTCTGCCTTTACATGGGATGGCTTGAGGCCTGATACCCGGGAGCCATCAGCTTGTGGGACGTAGTCACAGATACCCAAAGTGGGACAAGAGGGGATGACAGAAAGCACAGCTAATGGGCTGGGGTCTTAGAGTGTTCTCTATGATGACCTTGGGCTGGCCCTGAGACCGGACAAGGTGGAAGACAGACGTCAAAGTCCAGGCCGATTCAGTTGAACAGACAGAAGGGTTCCAAAGTACCCGCCTGGAGCAGTGGAAGTGAGCATGGAAAGAAGTGATTCTTGGACGCCTTCCCCAGACACCCTCCAGCCGCCTACCTGCTGCCCACTTAACCTTTGGAAAGATGTTGATTTCACCTCTGTTTGGAAAGAGATTCACATGAAATTGGGGTGGGGAGCTAACCTTGGTGCTGCATCCCTGTCATCTCTGCTACTCTTGAGGTTGAGGCAGGAGGATAGAAAGTTCAGTTCATGTGGGAGACTGAAAGACTTGCCTCAAAATAAAAATATAAAGAGGACTTGGGATGGGATTTAACTCAGTGTAGAGTTTAACATGTGCAGAACTGTGAGCTCCGCCCTAGCCTCAGAGAGAGAGAGAGAGAGACAGACAGACAGACAGACAGACATGTCCCTAGAGGCCCCATTTACCCGTCAGTCAGTTTTCTGCTGTGGGATGAGAAAAAAGACAGTTCTGGGAGACTGGCACACATCCTTGGCTAAAGCCGAAAAGGCTTTACAAAGATGGGAAACTGAGGCACGGGGCTGGGGAGTGGAACCTGGGAGACAAAGTATAGTTTAACTTAGTAGGTGCTGTGTGAAATCCCTTCTTGGAACCAAGGGTCAGGGCTGTGGGGGTCAGGTTAGCGTTAAGTTAGGGTTAGGGCTGGGGCTAGTGTTAAGTTAGTCTAGGGTTGAGTTAGGGTTAAGATTAGCATCATTTTTGCTACCTGAGGCGCTCACCAGGCCTGTGGAGTGAGGACGTCCAGACCTGCCTGGCTTCCTGGGTTACTCTCTCCTCACTTTAACACCCCCTCCTCCCACCATGGTGTGTGCTGATCTCAGCTCTCTGCGTTAGGGGATTTGAATCCAGGAGGCTAGACAAAACATGGCGGCTGACTCCAAGTAACCTCTTTCTTTCAAAGAGAATCGAGGGCATTCAGCGGAGTTTGCAGGCTCCCCTAATTAGGGAGGATCATGAAAGGCCCGGAGAGGAGAGAAGTGCTCCATGAGAGCCTGGAGACCCAGAAACCAGAGTGAGGAAGTACGATGATGAGCATCCAGGGTTTACTGACAGATCTTGACTGTCAGTGGAAACAAAGCTCTGGTTACTTCTACAGGGCCGTTTCTAGGCTGGGTTAACTGACCTGGGAGGACCTACCCTCAAGGTGGGCAGTATTATCCCTGTCTCCAGGGTGGGCTGTTCCTGGAGTGAGTATAAAGAAGAAAGGACACTGAGCATCGGTACTCATTTCCGTCTGCTTCTGGTTATGGGTACCTGTCACCAGCTGCCTCACACCCCCAAAACTAAGCTTTCCTGTGTGGCTTCTGCTGGGCATTTTGTCACATCACTGAGGAAAGTGACTCACATGCAGGTCCTGGGCTCGCGTTCTTCCCATGGACCAACCGGGATGAGCTCTTAAGAATCAGAATTTAAGGTCACGTGTGGTGACGAACACTTCAGAGCTGGGAGACACCAGGTGAAGACAGTGCCGGTTGTGCAGAGCAGGACAAGACGAGAGAGGCTGAACAAGACGAGAGAGGCTGAACAAGACGAGAGAAGCTGTGCATCCCGCCTAAAAGCGTGCAGCTCAGAAAGCAGCGTGTATGTGGGGGGGGGGGGTGAGGGGGGCGACGGGGGTGTGGGACACGACACGACACTTCGCCACTGCAGCTACTGCAACCCCAAGTCCAGTGATAGAAGCAAGGCCAGCAGAAGGGATGGCTCTGGAGGGCCTTGGCTGCCCACATCAGGAAGTCACATCAGCTGGTGTCCCCAGGCAGGTCAGACCTGGGGAAGGCCAGCCTTCAGTGCCTCGCTCAGTCCCGGGAGCTAGTGTGGTTTTAAGAGTTCATGTTTAAGAAAACACATTTCCCCAACCCCCACAATTTACCCCCCCTTTCATCATCCAGCTCTCCTGCATTCTTGAGCGGGGTCCCCCTTAGTTCATCCATCTATAACACAAGTGAGTCTATAAAAGAAACCATTAAAGCTGGGCCCCGAGGACTTGGGCTTCCCCCCTGGAAGGCTTTTAGGGTGGAATAAAAATGCCTCGCCTGAAACCCTGATGCCTCTCTGGACCCCTTAAATCCAGGTGCCAAGAGTGGTCCCAGTCCTGCGGCCCTTTTGACCTGCTGGCCGGGGTTGGCAGATGTCAGCAAAGCCACCTCCAATGGTCATAGCCTCCGCTAAGAAGGAACCAAGCCCACACCGGCCACCAGCTGCCTGCGTAGCCTTGACTTCCTCGTGTGTGAAGTAGGATGAGGCCACTGGCCTCGTGTCCCTGCTTCCCCGGTGAATGGCACACTTTGAACCTAGGCAGCTTCGCCCCAGCTGACTGGGCCCTGGCCTCGGGGCTGGGTGGGATGCGGTCTGACAAGAGGCACCTAATCCCATACAATCATTGTCACTGCTCAGGGGTGAGACGTGACCCAGTTCAGCCAGAACAGGGAGAGAGGAGTTCTGGAAATCTCTAGAAAACACGCTTGCTGCTCTAATGTTCGGGAGAAACTTAACCCCTCAGCAGAGTGCAGGCAGACAGATGGCATTCCAGAAACTACCTTCATGTACCGAGCCCAGGGAAGCCATGTTTTCAAACAAGGGCTACCCGTGGAAGGAACGGCACAGACCGGGTCTCGTGGGACACAGCTGTCACGGGTCAAGGCAGCCTTCGCTCTTACCCCGACCACCACTGTGAACGCCCCACCTCGATGACTAAGTCTAGAGCCCGGAATCATCTCACCCCCTCCTCAGAGGCTGGCGACAGGGATCACGGGCACAAGCCATCTTTGGGCCTGGCGTGGAGCTGGCCCTCAGGAGCAAGTGCTGATTCTGTCCTTATTACCTAATCTGGGGAAGGATTCGGGTTTTCTGTGTAGAGGCTGGAAGACAACCCAACTGCATTTGTTTACCTTCAACAGAAAGCGGGGCCAGGACAATGGCGGCCGAGTCCTTAGAAGAATTTAAACACACCCTGTTAAGTGTGACAGCTCACCTTTCTTGCCATCTTGCCATTGTGGCTAAATTTAGTCTCAGAGACACACCTCAGGGAGGGTCTGTAAAGAACTCTCCCAAGAGGTTTCACTGAAGAGGGAGACCACCGTGAATGTGGTGGGCTGGGGTACCACAGGAGAGAGAGAGCTGAGGCCCAGCATTCATCTTCTCTCCTTCCTGACTGCTGACGAACTGTGGCCAGCACTTTGTCACAGCTAGGCAGCTAACACAGCCCACACCACACTCCGCGCATGAGCATCCACAGCAGCATTATTCCTCTAGTCCGGAAGCAGAACCCACAGCTATGGCACATGGGAGCAGGATAAAGTTGGAGGATGCACCACAGGTATGCGCCCTTGGAGGGTGTTCTATGAACTGGAGAGTGTTCAAGCTGCCTCCACCCAGGACCCCAGACAATGTCACATGACCCCTAAGAAGCAAGGGGTCTTGGATGGAAAGCCATGGCTGGCTGTTACTCTGTCTGCCTTACCTTAGGTGTTCATATACAAAGTAATCAAAATAAATTATTGAGATGTGGCTCCCAGGTAGAGTGCTTACCCAGCCCGGAGGAGGCCCTGAACTCATGCCCAGTGCTGGCAGATGTTCCATCATGATGCCCTGGCCTGTTATACACAGTGGTGTGCCTATATATATTCACACTCACACACACACACACACGTACATATTTGATACAGGGTCTCACTACATAGCCCAGGGCGGCCTTGAACCTCCAGCCATCCTCCTGCTTCTCCTGAATGCTGAGATTACAGGCGTAGGCCACCACACTGTGCTCCTCACTTTGATACTGAACAGGGAGCAGTCAAAAAATGGTGCGTAGACGGACAGTGGTGGTGTACACCTTTAATCCCAGCACTCGGGAGGCAGAGGCAGGTGGATCTCTGTGAGTTCAAGGCCAGCCTGGGCTACAGAGTGAGTTCCAGGACAGCCAAGGCTACACAGAGAAACCCTGTCTTGAAAACAAAACAAGACAAAAGGGTTGATGGTAAGAATCCCTTTTCCTTTGAGACGCTTCTGCATGACAGTTTCAATTAGTGTTTGCAATCATTTGTTTTGACTGTGTTTAAACAGCCAGCAAGGCTACGAGGAAGGATGAATTAATTAATGAAGGCAGAAAGACAATAGACATGTATTTTGAACCACAAAATCTGTGTCTTTGGCAGAATTAGAAACTATTTCTATTTTAGCCGAGGTTAGCCGACTGGTTCTTCTCCACCCCAAAGCCCACAGACGTGCCTATGAAAGGCAGCTTTGGGAGGTAAGGAGCAGCTGCCCCATCTGAACTTCCGAAAAACAAGGACTGTGTGCTGCGTGCAGGACCACACTGACGGTGCTGCAGTCGCTGGTCACTCCAACTCTACTGGCATCTCATCCCTAAGGCTGAGACGGGACGTTCTTCTCGCTGGGTGCCCAGAGCCTCCTTCAGGCTACAACAAGCAGGTGGGGCACCCGCCCACCAGCCAGGCAGCAGAGGGTGGGGCCAGAGTGGGCTCTTCCTCCCTGGGACACGCGGGTCCCTCTGTGGCTGCTTCCTTGTTCTGTGCTTTGAGACGAGGTCTCCTGCAGCCCAAGCTGGTGTTAAATTCATTATACAGCTGCGGCTGGCCTTGAACTTCCCGTCCTGCCACTCTACCTCCAGAGTGCTGGAATTCCAGGCGTGCACCTCACAACCCCTTTATGAGGTGCTGGAGATCAAACCCAGGACTTCAAACAGGGTAGGAAGTCTCTACCGAGCCCCAGCTCCAGCCCTGTTTATTTTATTCCCTTTAAAAGTAAGAAATAGTAAAAATGACTTTTTAGGGTGTGTGTGTGTGTGTGTGTGTGTGTGTGTGTGTGTGTGTGTGTTTAGCTGTTGAGTCAGTGCTACCACCACACACACACACACACACACACACACACACCACACACAATACACACACACCATACATGCACGTACACACACATACACCACACACATATCACACACCACACACACATACACACCACACAATACACACATACCATACACACATACACACACCACACACACCACGTACACCACACCACACACACACCACACACACACCACACACACACCACACCACACACATCACACACCACACACACACCACACATACACACAATACACACACACACACACCACATATACCACACCACACCACACCACACCACACACACACCACACACATACCACACCACACACACACCACACACATCACACACCACACACACATACACACCACACACACATACACACCACACACAATACACACACATCACACACACATACACACACCACACACCACACACCACACACACACACACACACACACACACACACACACACACACATACACACACACACACTGACTCTTCCAGTTCTCAGCAGGGGGCTGCTGCTCTCAGAGGCCACGAACCATGTCTGGGACATGTGTGTCAGAGGGAGCCCAAGGCCAATGATGTTGCACAGAGACTAATCCCTCAGTTGAGTTATCCCATCGGGTCACTATCCTGATCTACTAAGTGCGATCTGGGGCCTCCCTGGGGCTCTAAATCTTCTTGACCCATCACATGTCCTCTCCCAGTCTTCTGCACTGACTTATTTCAGTTTACATGTCTTCCAGACCCTTCCACGAAGCCCCATGTTCCCATTGTTAACCCTTTCCAATGCCGAGCAGTATTTCACAACACACACATCATGGGCCATTTATCCAATAATCTGGTGAGGTCTTGGGTAGTGTCCAGGGTTGTGACTGTAGACATAGAGAGAAGCAGCCACACACAGGTTTGCATGGGAACCTGGCTTCCCATTTCCTGCTGTGTAGAAGCCAGATCCTGGTCTTCAGTTCCTCCAGCCCAACTCAACACTCTACCCAGTGGAAGGGCCAGGGGAGCTGCCGGCTAGGCCTGCCCAAAGGGCCCAGGCAGAGCAGCAAAGGTGTGATCAGAGGAGAGTCCAGAGGACAGGGGGAGATGCAGAGCCCACTGCCCACCCCGGTCTCTGGCTCCCTCCTCCCTGGAGGCCGCAGACCGTAATTTCTCCTGCCTCACTTGTTCTGGGGCTGGGTGCTGTGGGCTTCTTAGACGCGTCTCCTTCCCTAACAAGTCTGGCTTGAGAAGTATGAATCACTTATCCTATCCATACAGTCCCTTCCCCCTCCACGCTGGACCTGAGCTGGAGGCAGCCATCTTGCCAAGTGTGCCGTGTTAGGGCCCAGGACAAAATGCCAGTGTGCTCAGGTGATGGGCCAAAGGTGAAAGCCTTAGTACTACAGATACTCTAGCCCAGGAATCAGCAAATTGCATCCTGCAATTGGCTGACTGCCTGCTTTAGCAAATAAAGTTTTATTAGAACACAGCCAGTGTATAGTTGCAAATGCAGCCCTTGGCTACCCTCACACTAAGGAGCACTGGGGAGGGAAAACAATTCCCCCTTCCCACTTGAAACACCCAGCCTCTGGAAGGCTCTAGAAGGCACTTGCTGATATCCACTCTCACCTACACTGACTCTGGACCTGTTTATTTCCAGACCGTAAGGGGAAACTGTGGTGGAAGTTGGGGAACACTTGGTTTGTGGAGTGCTTGTCTAGCATGCACAGAGCCCTAGGTTTGATCACTGCTATGCATAAAACCAGGCCTGGAGGTCCGTGCCTGTAATTCCAGCACCTGGGAGATGGAGGAAGAAGGATCGGAATTTCAAGGTTACCCTTGACTACATAACAAGTTTGAGACAAGTCTGAAATACACACGGTCCTAACTTTAAGAAGGAAAAAAAAAGCTATAAAAAGAAAACCATTGGTACACCCCAAAGATAAGACGCCATTGTTTCTGCTAAGTGCCAGTGTGATAACCACCTTTCTTCATACAGATGTGAGTCCCTGCAGCAGATGGCTGAGACAGAATCCATACCTGGCTAGCTGACTCAGGATGGCCTAGTTCACTTTGCACCATTCACTAGAGAGTAGGCAGATGCTAGGAGAAAGACCAAGTCCAGAAAGGACCAGGCCCGGATACAGGTCAAGGCTTAAGGCGGGCCTTCCAGGAAGCCATCGTGAGGGCATGGGGCTCTGGGGAATGAGCTGAAGGTAGGGGCCAGCAGGTGCTTTGGGGCACCCAGGGGGCATGAGCAGAATTGGGGAGCCCAGCAGCTGACGAGCTCTCAAATATCCCAGATCAGGCAGGGTACCAATGGGGCCTCTGGAAAAGGAGGCCTCCTCTCCGTGGAGGGCGGTATCCTGCTTTCCTGTGGCTTTTTTGTTCTCTAGGCCCAGCCACACCTCCAAAAGCCTAAAGAATGCTCTTCATTCATGTAGAAAAACGATTCCAGCCACTGCATCGGAAGGACCAAGGTCCCAGGGACATGTGACAATGTACTTAACACTGGTGCCCTTTTCTACCCAGACCTAAGAGCTGCTGGACCCCAGGAGGACAGGCCTCAGCTGCTGGGCCCATGGCCTCTTCCATTCTCTGTCTTTTGGGATTCTGAGTAAAAAGGAAGTGCAGGGGTCCTGGTGTGCAGAGGTACTAACCAGCTACGCTGTGAGAGATTACCCGCCAGACTGGCTTTATGCCATGGAGTCCCTACCTCAGACCGAGGTTCAGTTCCCTTTCTTCCCAGCTGCCCTAGAATCACATTTGGACAACCCCTGCCCGTTGGTCTTTAAATGTCCTGTAGCATATCTGATCCACCTGGATGATCAAGAAGAGGGACACAACCAGGAGGTGGTGGTGCACGCCTTTAATCCCAGCACTCGGGAGGCAGGATCTCTGTGAGTTCAAGGCCAGCCTGGGCTACAGAGAGAGCCAGGACAGGCACCAAAACTACACAGAGAAACCCTGTCTCAGAAAAAAAAAAAAAAAAAAAGAGGGACATGTGCCTAATGTTCCCATGTGCCTAAGCAGAGAATCATGAGGCAGTGCACATGCACGCGCGCATACACACACACACACACACACACACACACACACACACACACACACACACACACACGGGGTGGGGAGGGGAGAGGCAGGAGAGAGAGAACACAGGTAGGGGTGGGGTGGAAGGAAGGAGGTGCCATGTGGCCTGAAGCTCAGGAGATGGGGAGTAAGTCCTGGAAGGCACGGAAGAACCAGTTGTGGCCATAGTGAGGGGGCCGGATGAGATCACCAGATTGTCTTCTGGGATTGGCGGGATCTGTAGGTGTTGCCTTCTGAAGCACACAAGTGAGCAGAGGGGGGGGGGGACCCCAGAGACTAAGACGGGATGACTGGGGTCCTCATGGAAGAAACAAGTGCCTCTGTGTGGGCAGAGTCAGCGTGTCTAGCCTGAGCAGCTCTTCTTGGGAAACTTGGGAAAGTAGGCGTGTCCGTTTGCGGACCACAGGAAGCCCTTCTGAGCACTCCCCACAAAACAAGAACTTGTCCACTCGGCCTCTGTCTCTCTCCTTCAGTGTGAGAACCCTGTCTGTGCACCTCCCTGGGAGAGGCTGTGGGTTGCACGAGAGCAAATCTACCTCTTCAGGCTGTCTGTTGGGGGGTGACTACGTAAGCTTCCAACCAGTGTGGACCAACAGGCTACTGGAGCAGAGCGGCTTCTCGCACACGGGCATGGGACTAGGGGAGGGGACAGTGTGGCTCCACTGTGCCATGGGCCAGGACATCAATCAGGACACTGAGGGGTCTGTGAGCCGTTCTGTCTCTCAAGCATAAGCCCGAGTGTGAGGTCATGAAAAGAAACATTTTTGTTTGGTTTTCTATCTGAGTCAGAGTCTCAATCCGTAGCTCAGGGTGGCCTGGAACTATGTAACTCAGTCTAATGTCAAACTTGTGGCAATCCACCTGCTTTAGCCTCCCATTTGCTGCTACCGCAGATGTAAACCACCACCCCCTGCAGAGAAAACGTCTATTTTTCATTCCATTCAGGATTATTTATGCCAACACAGACATAAAAAGTGGGGTGCAGGCCATGCCATGTGCAGACATGCTCTTCCTGTAGGCCCCACAGGGAACCCCTTCTCTCTTTACCCCAGGGAAGAGGAGGGAGGAGGGTGGCCGGGTGTACAGGGGCCCGGGCTTCTGTCTGATTGGCCCAGCTGGGCCTCAGCACAGCACCTCTCACCCCCATCCCCTCCCCCGCCCGGTCATTGGTACCCACATTCCTACAAGGTATTTCCAGTGAAGAATCGGGGGACACAAGTCTGAGTTCCAAGTTCAGCACTGAGAGTCAGGTGACTTAATCCCCCAGGTTTCTCTGCCTCAGCTGTGCTCTCCGGGAATGGTGACCGTGAGAGTTAAGTAAATCAACAGTAATACAGACCTCTACCATTCAGGAGCACCGAGGCAGGGCTGCCCAGCGCTGGGCATTTCCCAAGAACTCACCTCCTCTTCCTCCCAGCTGCCTACGGAGGAGGTAATGTTAGCATATCCATGGAGATCATGAAGGAATGGAGATTCTAAGAGGCTGGATGGGATGCGGCAACCACCCAACAGCGACCTGAGGAGCAGCAATGGAACCCCAGGGACCACAGGAGAACCAGAGCCTGGAATGGCACCAACTCAATCAGAGCCACAGGAGCCTGCTTGGGTATCCCTCCTCTCCTTCCTCCTCTTCCGCCCCACCTCCCACCCCCACGCCCAGCACCAGCCTAGTGGCTGGCCCCGGGATGGGGAAAGCAGGCCACGGGGTTTGCACAGGGGACCCAACACCTCTCCTGTGGTCTCTGTATGAAAAGCAGAGTCACCAGCCTTCACCCCCACAGCATCCCTCCCTCCCTCCCTCCCTCCCTCCCTCCCTCCCTCCCTCCCTCCCTCCCTCCCTCCCTCCCCAGGGCTGTCTGCCTGTCTTCTGGGAGCCTAGGTATCCAGAGGATGTTGACTTCCATCCCACACCACACACTCGCTCCCAGAACCCAGCTGTGCTGTTCTGGTGACTAGCAGGGGCCTGCAGCTGGAACACCGAGGGACAGAGGCAGACTTTGGACACTGCCTGGGTGGTCTGGGAAGGGCACCTCTGACCTGGGACCTCCCTCGGGGCCAGATGGGGGAAGTGAGCAGTGAGCATGCCTGAGGACTCTGCAATTTGCCATCCTGTAGGAGCTGACGTCAGGAGAAACAACATCAGGCTTCCAGAAAGAACAGCACATTAGGATGGAAGCAGATGTCCCCGAGCTGGGAAACTGAGGCCTGACGGGCAGCCAGCTCCAAAGTCTGGCCGCCACCAGGCACGTCTCCTCCAGCCAGGTGGCGCAGCCTCGAGGTTTGGTGGTCTTGATGAACCATTGAGAGTCAGGGTGAGGATTGCTACCCTGCCTCTTTCTGCCCTGGTGCCACCCTGAGCCTGGCCTCAGCAAGAGCTGTCCAAAACATCGAGGCAACCTGAGTTAGTCCAGGTCCCCGGGGTGGGCGTGGGGGACTCCGCTGCCAGTTAAAGGCCCAGCACACAGTAGTTGCTCGTCACACTGACTCCCCAGTGGGCCCCGTGAGCCTTGCACCCACGTGGTAGCAAGAGCGGAGTCTGTCCGCTACCCAGCTCTCTAAATAAGCAGTGTCCCCGACATGGGGTGTGAGAGGCTCATAGGGCTGTTGTTACCTACCCAGGCGCCAAGATGCCCAAGAACACAGCTATGAGACACCCTCAGGGACTTGCCATGGGTGAGGATGGATGGGGCCTGTGTGCTCAGGTGACTCTAAAGGACCTCTCTTACTGGAGACCACCAGATGGGGAAGACTTGGCCTTGGGCTAAGAAGTGCCCGTCACCCTGTCCTGTAGCACATCCTCGGAGGTCCTCATCCACACAGCCAGTGGCCTCGTGCGTATCTGTCTGGATGGTCTGTGGGTAGTCCTTCCTGCCCAGGGGACCAATGAAAGGCCTTCCTGCACAGTGGGCAGGCACGCCTTCCCTTCTGGGCCTTACCCAGGAGGCAGGTCCAGCCTGAGCCAAGAGTCCCTCCTGCCTGGTCGCCGCCACATCACCCACTATGGAAGCACACTGGGCTGCTACAGATACCCTGGGAACAGGAGCTGCTCTCAGCCATCTTCCAGAAGAGGGTGTTCTTTGATAACTTGCCCTAGTCACCAAACGAGGGAACAGCAGGGCTGGCATTCCAGCGGGGGCCACCTGGCTCTTGAGACTGAGTTGTATGCACCAGACTGCTCTACCTCAAAGCCTGCTGAGACCTGTCACAGTTCTGGGAAAGGAGCGGAGAGAGGAGGCCTGGCTGGTGAGCACAAGCCACCTAAGGGGAAAAGCACACTTCAGCCACATGCATCAGTAGGACTGGCAGGACACAGACACTCAGGACCCACTGAGTCAAGCTGGAAGTCCCAACAGGTGTCCCAAACCCAAAGAAGCAGCCATTCTGAAGAGGGAAATCAAGTTCATCTTGACCTCTGTACTTCATTTTTCTCTTGTCTTCCATATGTCCTACCAGGCCTTTTAAGAGCGGAATTATTCTGTTGCAAAAGAAACACTCTGGATTCCTCCGTGCGAAACCCTCACCCTGAGATTAACCAGGGACACTTGGCAAAATGGTCTCTGGTAAGTCCTCAAGAGAAGCCTGCTTGGTTTATTCAGCTGGCATTCCTCATACTTAACAGACCGTGAACCCTTCCCTTTGAGGGGCACCTGTGGCTCTCCAGGGGACACGGGCTGAGATCGGCTGGTGCAGGGCCAATGCCATCAACTTCCCCAGAAGTGATTGTCCTCAAAAGAGCCAACACACCCAGCCCGGCAGGTTATCGGGTGTCTGCCACAGCTATTCAACTCTGTGATTGAAACTCAAAAGCTGCTGTGGACCACAGGAACAGGCGGGCGTGACTGGTGCCACCAGACACACTTGTGGACAATGAAGTGACTACCCATAGCATTTCTCGCGCCAACCGGAGTTTTCTTCTGGTTTGTTGGAAACTATTCAAAAATATGAAAATTCAGGCTGGGAAGATGGCTCCATGGGTGAAGTGCTCACCAGGTAACCTCAGGATGTGACTGGATCCCCAGGATCCATGCAAAAAGACTAGCATGGCTGCATGCATGGGTAATGCCAGCACTGGGGCTCGGGAGAATGGAGACAGGTGGATCCCTAGAGTTCACTGGGCAGCCTGTCTAGCCAATCAGTGGATAATGATAGAGGAAGAGAGCTGATCTAGACCTCTGACCTCCACACACACATGTGCATATGTATCCATGCACACCCACCCATGCATACCCACACCTATGCACATATACACATTCACATATACAGAAGAAGAAGAAAAGGCCAGAAGTGACAAAAACAAGCTTCAAGCTGAAAGTGGTCATCAGGGTGTCATTTACCAGCCCCTGATATAGAAGGTGAGACTCCAGAACTTTCTAGAGGCCCTTGTAAGTCTCAGGGGCAGGGAAAGCTGATGGAGAATGGGAGAAAGGGGATCAGGGAACAGTGCAGAAAGCAGAGAGTGGCCCCCCAAACACTGTGATCTCCGCACAGCCTTGAACTTAGATGAGCTTTCTGAAGCTCAGATGAAAGAATGTTCTAGAAGGTGTGGGAAGATCAGGATTGTCCCAGTTCTCTGCATCGGTCTGCAGAAAAAGAAAAGGGATGTCTAAGCCAGACTGTCCTTCAGTCATCCTCAAGGTTCTAGCTAGGGCCTCCAATCCCAGACTAAAGCCAGGGCCTCTGACAGAAGGGAAGAAGCAAAGCCCAGAACCACGCAGGAGAAAGTGATCGTGTCCACTCCTGTCTGGGGCCACAAGGGCAAAGAAAACCAAACTAAGCTGCAAAGAGTCAGAACCAAAGAGAACAGGATCATCAGAGCTGTGGGCAGAGGGTGAGAGGAGGCAGCAGGCCTGGGGAGTGGCTCGTCAGGGAAGGCTTGCCTCGAAAGCATGAGGACCTGACTTTGATCCCCCAGAACCTCGTAAAGAAAAAGCCAGAGGGTGAGAAGGCATGATGGCCCAGTGGGTAAGGGTGCTTGCCACCAAGCCTGGCCACCTGAGTTTGATCCCTGCAACCCACACGGCAAGAGAGGACTGACTTCTTCCAGTTGTCCTCTGACCTACATACACACACACACACACACACACACACACACACACACACACACACACACAGACACACAGACACACACACACAAACACACACACACACACACACACAGACACACACACACTCGAGAACACACCAACATACACACAACACAAAGGAGAAAGCAAAGACTGCAGACAGCACCTGTGGGAAACGCCACGTCTCTCTCCGGAGAAGAGAAGCTTTACTAAACACAAGGCGCCGCCGTCCTGCGGGTCATTAGTAAGGAAGGGCAGGTGTGAGAGCCGAACCTTGAGGGAGGGGCAGCAGGCACCCACCACACTGCTGGGGGCATCTGGGAGGTCTCTAAACTGGGCGGGTTGAAGACATGGACCACAGGCAGGGTCAAGTTCAGACATGACCCACTCAGCAGAGAAGGACTGCAGCCAGGTTCCTCACGGTTGTCCTATTTACGAGAGCCACAGAGTGGAGAATATCCGCCCACACAGTGGTAGTGACAGTCAGTTTATCCAGGTCACATCTAAGTCCTGCTCATCCACAGTGTGGTCCAGGGACCAGCAGCCTGGGGAGCAGGGGAGGGTGTCTGGAAAAACAGGCTTCCCTGTACCCCACCCACACCTATTCACTTTGAATCTACATTTTGAGAGGTGTCCTGGGAAACCCTCCAGGAAGCACAGAGATGCCACCATACATGTGTGGAGGTCAGAGGACAACTTACATGGATTTCTCTCCTTCCACCATATGGGGCTTAAGGACTCAACTCAGTCTTAGTGGTGTCCTCACCTCTCCGTGTTCCCACTGAGACATAATTTTAAATCCCCCCCCCATACCAACTCATGAAATCTTCTAACAACCACATGGCCAACACTCCCTTACCACCTGCACGTTGGAGACAACATCAAACCCACCTTAAAGTGAATTAGAAAGCTCTTCAGTAGAAGATGGGACCAATCTCCAAGACAAGTTGTCACCTGAACACTGCGATGGTTTGAACTAGAAATGTCCCCATAGTCTTTGGCATTTCAACACTTGGTCCCCGGTGGGTGGCGCTGTTTGGGGAGGTTTAGTGGCTGCAGCCTTGCTGGAGGAAGTGTGTCACTGGAGGCGGGCATTGAGAGTAAAATACCCCTCCCACTTCTGGCTTGCTGCTTTGTGTTTTCTGTTTGAAGATGTGCGCTCTCTGCTTCTGTTCCTGTCACCGTGTGTCTACGACCTGCCGTCATGCCGTCCTCACCATCATGGACTCTAACCCTCAGGAATTCTAAGCCAAAAGAAACCCTTTTGTCTATAAGTCACTTTGATCACAGGAACAGGAAAGTAACTAAGGCACACACCGTCATGTTGTGGGGTAATCTTTTTGTACACTGTGAAGATGTGTCTTGGCTAAGGTGCCTTCTGATTGGTTTAATAAAAAGCTGAACAGCCAATAGCTAAGCAGAAAAGAGGTTAGGCGGGACTTTTGGGAGAGAGAGAAACTCAGGGGTGGGAATCTAGGCATGAGCGAGATGCCATGGAGACAAGGGAGGAGTCAGACATACAGAATGGAAGAGAGGTAAAAAGTCATGTGGAAGAACACAGACTGATAAAAAAAAAAAGGTTAATTAAATTATAAGAGCCTAGTTGGGAACAAGCTTTCATAATTAATAAATAATTCTCCATGTCATTGGAAGCTGGCAGTTTCAAAGAAAATCAGACAATCATTTGTATAAAAAGCAAAACAGAAATCAGAATCTATACCTAAGCTCTTAAGTACCCAGACATCATCCCTGTAAAGGTGCCCATGAGTGCTAAGGAGGAGTTATCTTTGGAAAGTAGAACTCAGAATCTGGGGGAAGGAAATGGGGGGGAACTATTTACTGTGACACATTTCCATCATGCTGACTATGGAAGAATGATAACTTCCTATTCCAAAATGAATGAAAAAACAATGTGTTTTCCTTTCTCCCTTAAAATTGGTAAAAAGGTGTCAGGGCAGTGGTGGTGCATGCTTCAGCCAAGGCTACACAAAGAAACCCTGTCTCAAAGAACAAAGAAATAAACAAAAACAATAATACTAATAAGAACTGGTGGAAAGGGAGCTGGAAAGATGGCTCATGACTAAGAACACTTCCTGCTCTTGCAGAAGACCCAAGTTCACTTCTCAGCACCCATATCATTCACCTCTACACCACCTGTAACTCCAATCCCAGGGGATCCGATGCCCTCTTCTGGCCTCTGAGGTCACCTTCACGCATGTGCTCATCCACACACACAGACACACACATGACAGGGAGTGAGACATGCCAGGAAAGACCAGCTAACGATGGCTTCTCCAGGAATTTGCAACTCAGACCACCAACGTGACTTCACTGCTTCAATATCATCCCACAGAGTACATCTGGCAATGTTGGAAGACATTTGGGGATGGTACTACCAGAACCCAATGCTTAGAAGATCGGGGATGCCAGCAACCATGCTCCACTGCCCAGGATGCCAGGAGTGCCAAGGTCAACAAGCTGAAAAACCTGTCTGGTGTGCTCTGCTGCGCTGCGTGTGTTATGCCAGCTCAGGGCTCTAGCCTTGTGCAGTTCTCACACAGCAGTCTGTGTGGACCTGAGAGTCTACATGTGCAACATAACTGCAAACCCAGCTGATGCAGGATAACTGTGAGCAGTGAGGCCATCTCTGTCCCAGCTCGCCCAGCTCCCGATCTTCTTGTGATACGAGAAGATACGCTGGGTTCAGAAAAGAACTAGTCTTGAAAGCCTGGTTGAGATGGGGGCGGAGCACCAGCTGGGACTAGAGGTGTTGGTGTCTGGGACTCACCATCCAGGGTCTCCACGGAGAGCTGCAGGCCCAGGTTGTGCCGTGGGTTGACCACCCAGTGGTTGCTGGTGGCTGTAATGTCAAACACCAGCCAGCCCTCCTCAGAAGCCCAGAGGGTACGGCTGTCCAGCAAGAAGAGGTCCGACTCCCTGGAAAGAGGAGAGAGACACAGTTTGAGATTAGGCAAGTCACAGTTCAGCCACCCTGACAGCCAGCAGCTTACCAGCTAGGGGAAGCTGGCACAGGCCATCTCACTCTACCAGATGTCAGGGGACCCTAGCAAGACACAGGAGAGGCAGTAACTATACAGCCTGAAAGCTGCTGGGGCAGAAGGCGATGCCCAGGAGGTCATTCACCATGTGCCTGGCACCACACCAAGAACTCCATGCAGGGTAAAGCCGTAATTCACCCTATGAGAGGTGGAAGATGGCTGACTAGCTGGTTGAGAGTTGGAGCAGTGGATGGATTTATGGATAGAAGATGGATGGGTAGATACATAGATGGATAGGTTAAGTGAGCAGATTAATAGAGGCAAGATGGGTGGGTTGGGAGGTAGGTAGGTAAGTAGGTGGACAGATGAGAAATGGATAGGGTGATAGATAGATGATGGGTGAGTGGGTGACTGGGTGAGCAGATGGGTGGGTGAGTGGGTGGATTGATGAATTCATGCATAGGTAAGTGGATGTGTAGATGAACAGGTAGATAGATAGGTGAATGATAGACAAATTGATAGAGATAGATGACGGATAGATAACATGTGGAGGGGTGGGTGACAGATGGATGAAGGAGAGAGGTAGATGGAAGGATCGGCGAACAGAGAGGATGGTGAGATCAATGGATGGATTGATGGATAGGGGTGGATGGATGTGTAGGTATGTGGAGGATGATGGGTGGGTAGATGAGTACCATCCCACCCTTTCATTCATATCAGCTCTTGTGGATTTTTAGCTATCAAGGCTCAGTTTCAACATTCTGAGCCCTTCAGTGGTCAACTAAAATGCTAGCACTCCTATGCTATGCTGGGCACCTAGATCCGTAGCCAGTGTTTTCAATGTCTCTTCCCTCAGAACCCATTAGCATTTCTCTGGGAGTTCAATAGCCACCCAGAGACCAAACATGGACGCAAACAGACTCAGAGAGCTAGTTCCAGGGCAAGTATGAGGACACCAGAAGTCGCAAGGATCAAAATCACGAAAGGAATGCTCTAAGCCATTTCTTCCTCTTCTCATGCCTCCAGCCAAAAGTCTAGGCACAGAGAACCTAGGCGGCTTAGGCAAGTCACATGCACAGGCTTGGGAATGGTGGTCACTCCAGACATGGGCAACATCATGGGGACCATAGGTAGGTGTGGAGGTGGGGGTGGTTTCCCTACACCTGATTTAGAAAACGTTGAATTACATCATTACTTCAGCCAGGACACCACACCCCTTCCCAAGCTAATCCACAGCCTGACAACATTAAGAGGCGGGAACTTTCTGAGGCGGCCAGGCAATGAAGGCGCTGTCCTCGTGAATGAACTAGCTCTTGGGAAAAGTATAGAGGGAGAGTGTTTGAGCCCTTTGAACTTTCTCCCTTTCCCTGTGTGAGGACAGAGTGACATGGTGCCATAGTCACATTTGTGGGACACAGATCCCACCAGCGCCTTGACCTCCAGCCTCCAGAACTATGACATGAATTTCTGTTCTTGTAAGTTTCCCAGTATCGGGCAATTTGTTACAACAGCAGAAACAGACTAAGATGCTTCAAGTTCTGATCTAAAACCAGTAAATTAGCCACTGGGTAAGAGCCTCTGTTGCCCCTTGGGGGCCAGGCCAAAGTCTCTCCAGACCTGCAGAAGTCTGTCCTCTCAGTTACTTATCACGGAGGCAAGGAAGCCTTATTAGGGCCACACAGGGTTTGAAAGACCCTAAGTTTGACTTGGATGTCCAAGTTGACAATAATAATGACCTAGTGTTCAGGACCCACTTACTTCTACCCTGATGCCCCTTTAGAGGTGACTCCAAAACTTGTTAGGAGAACCTCTTACATGGCTTTCAAAGCCACACATAGGGAAATCTGGCTGGCTTCATCTCCGATTTGCCTGATGGCTTCCCTAACTCTGGAGAACTCTCGGGGCTGCCAATGAAGCAGCTCACTAGCCAGACTGTCAGCAGATGGAAGCAGAAAGATGTCACTCCGAGACAACTCGGGACATCTGCTCCAAGCACGAGATGAGAGACTCGGGTGGTGACGCTGCCAGGAGATCCGACGTGCGGGAAGACGGGAGCAGATGCTGGACCGGGGGACACAGCAAGCCTTCACAGGGGCCTACCCTGCCCGTGGATGCTAAGACTTCTTTCATTAAAGGCCAGGACGCTGAGGCCAGAAGTGACTCATTCCCAGATCACCATGAAGGCAGCCACGCCCCACACCCATCAGAGTTTACAGTTTATCTCAGGCATGCAAGGAAGAGCCACACCTCATCTGCGGCGACAGGAGTGGGGTGAAGATGTAGAGACACCTCACCAGAACGGAGTTGGGACCACGGGACAGCAGGGACACACTCAACAGCGTGTTCCCACCTGAGTGGGACACTGGATTGCAAAGGAACACTGGTCACACAACAGAGAGAGGGGGATGGGCCTCTGGGACATTCTGATTTACCCAGAAGACACCGGTTGCCACGCAGGCCAGGTGAGCAGAGGAGCTGGGGCCCCAAGGAACAGATGCACACACATCCATTTACCTTCTCCACTCCTGGAGCCTGGGTGCTTTCCAAGCCGGCACTCTGAACTTCCCCCAGCCCTCAGTCATGTTAAGATGTCACTCCCAAGTCGGGCATGGTGCCACACGCCCACAATCCCAGCACTGGGGAGGCTGACGCAGGACTGCTGTGAGCCTGATCTCTGCAATGAGTCCCAGGCAGCAGATGTCACACATGTGGGCATGGGGACATGTTGTCGTTGTCTCGGGGCAAGCCTCATACATGGTGGAACTGGGCTGTGGCACAGGAAAGCTAATCCAAGAACCTCTATCTCTAAGCTTTGCCCCCCGTCTCCCGACCCCCAGGTCACATCTCAGCAGGGAGGGAGGGAGGGAGGGAGGGAGGAAGGGACAGGACCTGTTAGGCCCTGTGTGGTGCCTGCACTGTGTGGGACAGGGGTAGCACCAGTTCATCCTGAGCCTTGGCGTCCTCCTAGGGAAAATGAGGGCAGTGTCGTCTTGGTTGGCAACTAGGAAGAGCCAAGTGAAGACCAGGTACACAATTCCAATGTTCCTGAGGTGCACACTGTACACAATTCCAACGTTCCTTAGGTACACACTGTACACAATTCCAATGTTCCCGAGGTGCACACTGTATACAATTCCAATGTTCCTGAGGTACACACTGTACACAATTCCAATGTTCCTGAGGTACACACTGTACACAATTCCAATGTTCCTGAGGTACACACTGTACACAATTCCAATGCTCCTGAGGTGCACACTGTACACAACTCCAATGTTCCTGAGGTACACACTGTACACAATTCCAATGTTCCTGTGGTACACACTGAACACAATTCCAATGTTCCTGAGGTACACACTGTACACAATTCCAATGTTCCTGAGGTATACACTGTACACAATTCCAATGCTCCTGAGGTGCACACTGTACACAACTCCAATGTTCCTGAGGTACACACTGTACACAACTCCAATGTTCCTGAGGTACACACTGTACCCGTTACGGCAGGACTGGTAAATTCTCTGGGAGTCCTAGGGTGAGACTGCTCTGAGGCCCCAGAAGAATCTCCAACAGGAAGGCCTCCACCCATGCAAAGACTCTCAACTGTGGACTTTACACACGTGCAAAGCCGCTCACAGTTGTGCAAGACTCTCTAAATATGACCACCACCAGCTCCTCGTGTCTGCATCCAGGACCCATTCCCTCATATAGCAAAGGAGGCCGGTCTCTGTCTTTGATGTCTAGACCAACTGTGTGACCTGCTGTACCAACAGGTCCCTGTGGGGGCAAGGTCCAGTCTGGGCCAGCCCTTGAGAATCTGAGTGGCCTCTTGATTTGCCTCCTGGGAATCAAATCACGGAGTCAGCAAGCCTGATTGCACTGAGTGTGTGTGTGTGTCTGTCTGTGTGTGTGTGTGTGTGTGTGTGTGTGTGTGTGTGTGTGTGTGTGTTGGGGTGGGGGCTGTCCTGTGCTGGATAGTTTCATGACACCTTGACACAAGCTAAGGTCATATGAGGAGGGAACTTCATTTAAGAAAACACCTCCATAAGATCAGGCTGTAGACAAGTCTGTAGGGCTGATGGTCCTGGGTTCTACAAGAAAGCAGGCTGAGCAAACCATGGGGGGCAAGCCAGTAAGCAGCACCCTCCATGCCTCTGCATCAGCTTCTGCCTCCAGGATGCTGCCCTGTTTGAGTTCCTATCCTGACTCCTTTCAATGATGAAGCTGTAGCAGGCTCTTTTGAATTGCCAGCCCCCAAATCATGACAGAGACTTATTATTAATTATGAATGATGGGCCTTAGCTTAGGCTTGTTTCTAGCTGTCTTTGTGAAACTTCAACTAATCCATTTCTATTCATCTAGGTGCTGCCCCGAGGTTTGTTTACCTCATTTACATAATGTACTGTCCATCCTGTTTCCTGCTCCCTTTGTGTCTGGCTGCTGGTCCCTGGCTGGCTGGCACCCACTTTTCTCTCTGTCCTCCAGCCCCACCTATCCCTCCTCTCCTAGCTACTGGCCATTCAGCTTTTTATTAGACCAATCAGGTGCCTTAGGCAGGCAAAGTGAAACAGCAACACATCTTTACATAGTTAAACAAATGCAACACATCTTTACATAGTTAAACAATTATTCTATTCCACAACAAACAGTGATATGGAAGTGTAGGCCAAATAAACCTATTCCTCTTCAACTTGCTTTTGGTCATGGTGTTTCATCACAGCAATAGCAACCCCAACTAAAACACTCTCTGAGGAGGGAGAAAGAGACTGTTCAGCTGAAGAGTCTGCAAAGGAAGTGGATTAAGTACTTTTTTGTTGCTATGATGAACATCAAAACCAAAAACAACCTAAGCAAAAAATAATTGATTTTAGCTATGGCTCCAGAGGGTAGAATCAATCAATCCACCATGTCAGAGAAGACATGGTATCAATAAACCCTCCAAGGCCACCCCCAGTGATGTACTTCCTCAGCATGGCTGCATCTCCTAAAATTCCATTCCCTCCCCAGACAGCATCACCAGCTGGGGACCACGGCTTCAAATCTGAGAGTCTACAACAGACATCCCATGTTCAAACTACCACAGCGAGGAAGGAAGAGACCAAGCCATCCCTAGGTGAGGTGTCAGCTTGGGCCTCCCAGCTCCTATCTTCATCGGTAACCACAGAGGGTCCTGGAGCAGAAGAACTGCCTGGCTGAGCACATCCCAATTCCCAAGCAGAATGGCTCTCCTTTTAAGCCACTTACAGAGGATGGTCAGTTCCAGAGAAAGATAACCCAGACAACACTCAGAATTCCCATTACAGAAAAACTGAAAACTGTCTCGCAAGGGGACTGATTAAAACACCACAGGATGTCCAAGGCAAGCGTGTGCTCCATGGCTGCTCAAAGAACCACACAGACCTACCTGGTGGTAAGGGAAGACAGGCACTGACCAAAAGGAGTGCACACAGAATGTGTGACGTGTGAACATCTGGGGACACAACCTGACGGAAAAAGGTAAGACTAAACCTCAAGTGTGCACCGGAGAAACTAAAGAGAAAAGCACCTCCGTAAGAGTTAGTGGATTTCACAAAATCAGCAGTAGGACTGGAGATGGCTCAGACATCAAAGGCTCGACCAAAATCAAGAGTAATTCCTTCTTGCTCAAGCTGGTCAAGACAGTGGAAGGCAGGCAGGATCCACGCTCACACAGCAAAGCTAGCATGTCACTGCCTCAGAGGACAAATGTAGCCAATTTTGATAGACTGGTCTCCAAAGATGGCCAAACAGCCAGTGGACACACACAAAAAAGAGGTCCAGTTGCATTAGCTGGCAAAGGTAAATAGAACTCAGACGGGCAAGACAGGGGTTAAAGGTGCTTGCTGCTAAGCCTGATGCCTGGAGTTCCACCCCAGAATCCACACGGCAGAGCCGGGGGAGGGGGGGGGCAAGCTGTCCTCTGCAAACTAACAAACAAATGTGAAAGACATAAACAACAGGCAGGTAGCTCAGCCATCAAAGCGCTCGCAGTGAAAGTGTGAGGACCTAGGTTCAAATCCCCAGTCCCTATCTAACACACTGGGTGTGGCGCTGCGTGGCAGGCGGACAGGAGGACCCTGGGCTTCGGTTAGCAGCCAACCTAGCTAAATTGGTGAGCCCCAGGTTCAGTGAGAAATGCTGCCTCAAATAATAAGGTGGACTGCCTTCCTGAAGATGCTATCTGACTTCAAACTCTGGCCTCCAAACACATGCGCACACGCACTCTGTCACTCTCACACACAAATCCAGCTAGCGTTGGGACTTTGTGCGCCCCTCTCCTCTCCATACTGTAATTTTTTTTCTGGCTTGTGCTTGAACAGATCTTGTGCACACTGTCACGCCCGCTGTGAATCAGATGTGCTACTGCCCCGCTGTGCCCAGAAACCAATGTTTGTAGTCGTCCACCACCTCTGGCTCTTACACTCTGCAATGAATGACCCCTGAGTCATGTGTGTGTGTGTGTGTGTGTGTGTGTGTGTGTGTGTGTGTGTGTGTGTGATAGAGATGTCCCATCCCGTTGTCTCTTTCTCTCTAAATCATAGCCAGTTGTGGGTCTCTGTGTAAATCACCATCTACTGCAAAAAGACGCTTCTCTGCTGAGAGCTCAGAGCTGCACTAAGCTACACTATCTTTTTTAAATGACAAAAGCTCAAGGGTGAGGGTGTGCAATGCACTGGACAGCAGCCTGCAGTACACCTTCTTCCTAGAGTTTGCAGCCCCCCTCACACACACAGGAAGTCTGCTTGTGTACACTCTAGTCTAGAGGATGGAAGGGAGCCTTCCAGATCTCAATTCTGAAAACATACGGCTCTCAAAACCCTGGCTGTCAGGGCTGGAGAGATGGCTCAGTGGTTAGGGGCACGGGCTGCTCTTGTGGAGGACCAGGGTTCAACTCTCTGCACCCACACGGCAGTTCACAACTGTGTAACTCCAATCCCAAGGGATCCGACATCCTTATATAGTATATACAGACAAAATATCAGTGCACATTAAATAAATAAATAAATCATTAAAAAACAAACAAACAAACTTGACTGTCTGGGACAACACATTCCCACATTCTTGTGGTCTTTTTCGGAAAACCAGAGAGTGACAGGACTCACTTTCCCCTACACGGACAAGCATAGTGTGGCCCTGTCTGCCAAGCTCAGGAGAGATATGGAGCAGATTTCAGGGCATGAGTCCCTGACTGTTGCCACCACTAATTCCTCTTCAAGGAATAGCAAGGGCTGGCGAGATGGCTTGGTTGGTAGTGTTCATTACACAAACATGAGGACCTGAGTCCCATGCCCAGGTCCCATGTACAGGAGCCAGACATGCTGGCACATGCTGGCACATGCCTGTGATCCCAGCACTCGGAGGTAGAGGACAGGCCATCCCTGGGCTCACAGCCCAGCCAGCCTAGTCCAGCCTACCTGTCCAGTTCCAGAGCAGTAAGAGACCCTATCTCAAAAATCCAAGTGCAGGGGCTGGAGCAGAGGCTCAGTGGTTATGAACACTTGCTGCTCTTGTAGAGGACGTGGGGTTCGGTTCCCAGCACCTACAGGGTGTTTCACAACCATCTGTAACTCCAGTTCCAGGGGATCCAATGCCCTCTTCCTGCCTCTGTGGGCACTGCATGCATATAGTGTAGACAAAAATAATGCATGCAGTGGACACAGAAACATGCAGGCAAAACATAACACACACAAAATAAAAACAAATAAAATTTAAAATGTTTCAATACAAAACAAAACAGTCTTGAGGATATTTTTCAGGACACAGATACACACTTTCACACACACATACACACACCACATACCACACTCACACACACACTCACACTTTCACACACATACCACACATACACACACCGCATACCACACTCATACACACACTCACACTTTCACACACATAACACATACACACACACACACACACACACACACACACACACACACACACACAGAAACAGCATCGAGACACGGAAGGTCACCTTCTCCCCTCCAGAAACCCAGGTTTCCTCAGAGTCCTGCTCTGTAAGGCGTGAACCTGGCCTGACCCTGATGCTGGCATTGGGATGTTAATAATTAACCACCTGACTGTGGACTACAGGCTGCAGGGTCCAGGGCACCTCCTCCCAAGGAAACCTGTGAACAGCAGAAACCTAACCCTGGAGGGGAAGTAACACACACACACACACACACACACACACACACACACACACACACACACCTGGAAAGTTCTACCACCATGGAAAGTGGATATTTTAAATCCAATGTGGGAGGGTGGAGAGTCCTGTCTGGGACTTCTGACTACACACAAGCTATTTCTAGTCCGCAGTCCCCAGGGGCCTTCAACCACTCCCCTGGGGATGGCCACATTTCCTCACATGGAGACCACCAAAGATTTAAAAAAAAAGACCCCAGGGGGCCTCTGGAAAATCTGAGGGCACTCAACTGCAAGTGAAGGCATGTTTCAGAACCCAGAACGCAGTCTTGGGGAACACGCCTTATTTGACCCCTGCCAAGGGGTAAAGCAACCAGTGTCTTGAGAGCCCAGGAGGACCTTGGAATCCCTACAAGACATCCTAGCTTCAGCTGAAGATGGCCAGTGTCTGTGTCACTGTGCAGCTACTGGGAGCTGGATGGGAGCGAGGATCTAGGCGACAGCCATAAAATCTGAAGTGACGTGATTAATTTAAACATATTCTCAGTCAGGCAAAGTGTAGACATAAAAGTCCAACTACCAGGACAATTACAAATTCAAGGCCAGCCTGGGCAATCTGGCTAGACTCTGCCTCAAAATAAAAATGAGAGAGAGAGAGAGAGAGAGAGAGAGAGAGAGAGACAGAGAGAGAGAGATGGGGGTATAGCTCAGTAATAAAATGCTTACTTAACAGACACCAGGCCCTAAATTCAAGCTTCAGAATTGAGGGGAGGGTTCCCAATATCACAGTCCAAGACCCAGTTGGAACTCCCCCAGGAGCCCTCAACTCAGCTCACCACCTGCAGGGACCCTCAGACTCAGCCCACCACATGCAGGGACCCTCAGACTCAGCCCACCACATGCAGGGACCCTCAGACTCAGCCCACCACCTGCAGGGACCCTCAGACTCAGCCCACCACCTGCAGGGACCCTCAGGTCCAGCCCACCACCTGTAGGGAGCAGGCACACGTTGTTCAAATTGGAGAGAATGCATTGCCCTTGGAATTCCCCAAAGTCTCTCCAAGAGGCCTGTTTCAGGGCTGAGGCCAGGCACCTGCCACCTAACCTCTCTGCCTCCTGTGATGCAGGTAGGAGATCTATCTCCCAACTTAGCAGTGGAGAAGACTAGGGATCAGGGTGCTTGCTGGGCAAGTACTTCAGGCTGGCACAGGGAAACATTCTGGGCAATCTTCACTTGGACAATGCCAGCCGGGAATCACATCACATCACAGGTCACAGGAGGTGACAGGTGAGGATGCATCAGGCCCTGGATGGAATGTCTCCACCACCAAACAAAAGAAAATGAACTTGAGTTGAGAGGCCAACAGAACAATACGCCCTCAGAAGTCCTGAGTGGAGGCCAGGACCTGTGTGTGCTATCTTAGATGGCCAAAGGGTCCAAAGAGACAATATGAGGGACACCTGAACTGAGGCAGTTCTTCAGGATGGTCCAAGTCACCACAGAGTCATCATGAGTAAAAGGAGAAGGTGGGGAGTCAGATGTCAGCATGATGGGACTGTTGGCAGGGCACATCCAACCAGGAAAGGACACTTCCGGGAAAGCCAGGAAAGGCCAGGAACTGAGGGGGCCCTAGGAGTCCAGTGCTGACATCCGGGTCTTCCTCTATAATTCGCCATCTCAGTTTCTGAGATAAGGTCTCTCTGTGGGGCCGGAGCCCTCATGCTCAGGGTTGACCAGACCAGCTAGCCAGCAAGAGCCCCAGGATCCACATGTCTCTGCCCTCCAACACCAGGGTTCTAGATTCACATCACTGTGCTCTGCCTTAAAACAAACAAAAACAAGGTCTCCCTGTGTAGACCAGGCTAGCCTCAAATTCAGAGCTCCACCTGCCTCTACACCTCCCCCCAAATGCTGGGGTTAAAGGTGTCTCCACTGTGCCCAGCAGCTCCCAGCTTTCATGTGTGTGATGAGCATCCAGACTCAGGTCCTTATACTTAGGCAGCAAGGACGTTACCCATCTCCTCAACCCTAGAATTTGTACTTGAAGCCATTAAATGTGTGGTCCCTAGTTACAGCAACCAGTCACCATCAGAGGACACCTCGACTCTCGTCCCTCTGCCAGAGCTGAGAGCTGGAGGGACGACGGCAGGCAGAATGTGTTCTGAGGACCAGCGGCAAGGACAGCAACACACAAACTGGATGACCAAACCGCTGAGGAACCCTCCAGAAGGGAAGATCTCTGAAGGAGCAAAAGAGAAGTATAAGACTTCCGAGGCAAGGGCGTTCCCGGGGACACCCCAGCCAGGCCAGAGAAGAATGAACTGAGTCAATACAATACAGCCAAGTGTTTCTGACAGACAGAGGGAACAGATGTGTGGAAGGTCAAAGTGAGGAGAGGGGACAGGTGGCTGTGGGGCCAGAGGTGGGCGGGGCCTCAGCCTGCAGGCTTCTGGCCACTCAGTTAGATGCCTGGAATACAGGGAGAACACTGGATGGCAAAAATCGTTGCCAGGTACTCCCTCCTCCTCCCTGCCCTCCACACCTTCACTTTGCTGGACATGATTGGGGGGGGGGGGGAGGAAGAGGGGGGAGAGAACATGGCAACAAGAGAGAAACTCAGAGTGAACAGAGCATGCACAGGCTAGCATGATGTCATGTGGGTAGAGCCTCGTGAGTCAGGAGAGAGGGGCACTTGGCCCACGGACCTGGAGCCAGCCCAGCATGCACACTCCAGGCCGCAGGGAGGCCCAGGAGGAAGATCAAAGTCCTGAGATGAAGTTGGCCCTGCAGGGTCAAGTCACCAGGCGCCTGGAGCTGCCCACCTCAGTGTTAGGAAACGCACTGCTCTTCCAACAAGGACCCAAATGGTCCTGGCGTCCCCGAGACGAGCCGATGAAGTCAGAGAAGCACGATGCTTTTTATAAACCACTTTCTTGAGGCCCTATACATCCAGGAAGACCAAAATTAAGTCGTTTGGGAGAAAGGTGGAAAAACAGATGAAAAGCCGCAACACCTCCTACCGCAAAATGATCTGGGGCCACCCACGGCCTTCCCGTCCACCCCAGGACTGGCAGGCTGCCCACTAAGGAAGCCCACCAGGCAAACGTGGAGGACGTGGGGCATCCTGCACAGCAACCAGAAGGCTGTGCTGTTATAGGCAGGGAACAAGTAGCAGCCATTCACGATCAGGGCTCCAAGAGCCTGTCTGCAAGGAGATGGGTTTGAAACTTATCAAGGTTCCGAAGCCTACCTCATTCGTAGAAGGCCAGTGGCCAAAAGGGCTCGGTAGTGGAATAAGCAACATGTTGTATGTATGTATGTAAGTATGTATGTATGTAAGTATGTATGTATGTAAGTATGTATGTATGTATGTATGTAAGTACGTTAAAGGCTCTGAAGGGCCTCGAAATGGCTCAGTGGCTTAAGGTGCTTGCCACCAAGATGATGACCTGAGAACGATCCCCAGGACCCACACAGTAGGAGAGAACTGACTTCTGCAAATTGTCCTCTGATCTACACACACACACACACACACACACACACACACACACACACACACGTAAAATGAATATGTATGTGTATGTATGTGAAAGAATTAAGGAATAAAGACTGAAAGAAAGCTTTTTTCAAACTTGCAAGTGTCACCAGAAATGGATTGGCTTCCCAATTCCCTGGCCTCTGCCCACAGGTCCTGCTCTGAGCCCCTTGGAAGCCCAGTCTCAAATCCCAGGGTGGTCACCCACACTGACTAAGGAAAGACTCTGGACACCTCCTCCCACCTCACAGAGACCCTGGCTGGTGCTGTAGACTTGGAGACTAGAGGAGGGGGTGCTGTCCACTCATCCCCCACTTGGTGAGGTCCATCTGGACAGTGCAAGGACTGAGCCACACCTGCACCCAGTGACACATCGAACATCATCACAGTGAGACAGCGAGACCTCAGGAGGTCCTCAAGAAACCGTGGGGAGCCCTGTGGAGATTCTGAGTCAGCTCGGTGTCCTCTTGATGGACCCCTGACTGAGGCTGGTGGTGCAAAGGCGGATCTTTCCAGACTTCCCCTGGTTGCTACATTTCCTCCAGCCTCCAGCTTGAGACAGAAATAGAGCAAGGTAACCTCAGACTCCTCACGAACACTCAGGGCATCAACTGGTCAACAGTGACAGCTTCCCCATCGCGTCATCTTTCCAGCCTTAAGAAGAAAAGAACCACAGACCACCGTTTTAAGATTCCAAAACCCAGAGACCAAAAGGGGAGTGGAGCAGAACTAGATGGAAGCAAGCAACACCATGCCTGTGGAAGGCAGGCTGTTCCCTGCCCTGAGGACCTCCATACAAGTCGCCCTCCTCAGGCTGCATCTTACCCTCAAAGACAGAAGCTCGCACTGTTCAGAGATGAACCAAGGCTGTGGAGAACGCTCTCAAAACCTTACTTTTGCATGTCAGCACTCTTGGTCTGTCCAGCCCTAATCACGAGGCACAGACTGACAAGCAAGTGACTTACGCAAATAAAATATTACCACCTACCAAGTAATCAAATTAAGTCAGCAACACATGACATGTGGGTGTACCGAAACCACCTCGGAGAGCTAAAGAGATGGATCAGTAGGCAAAGTGCTTGTCTCGCGAGCACCAGGACCTGAGCTCAATTCCCCAGAGCCCATGTAAAAGCTGAGGTGTGTGCTTATAATCTTAGCACCAAGGAGACAAGGATAGACAGATCTCTGGGGCTTGCTGGCTGCCCAGGCTAGCCTACTTGGTGAGCTCCAGGCCAAAGAAAAACTTTGTGTAGAAAAAAGAAAAAAAAAGACAAGGTAGGTGGTACCTGTGGTTGTCCTGACTTCAACAAACAAGCATACACGTGCACACCTCCACACAAACAGGCACACACGTGCACACCTCCATACACAGGCACACACACATGCACACCTACACACAAACAGGCACACACACGTGCACACCTACACACAAACAGGCACACACACGTGCACACCTCCATACACAGGCACACACACGTGCACACCTCCACACAAACAGGCACACATGTGCACACCTCCATACACAGGCACACACATGTGCACATCTACACACACAGGCACACACATGGGCATACACAAAATCGTAGCATAGCTAAAAGACCCATGAACTTACAGACATATTAGGCCAGCAAATGACGCACCTGCCTCGCCTGGATCACACAGAGTGGGGGGCACCTGGGCCAGCGAGATGGCTCAGCAGGTAACGGCATTTGCCTCCAAGCCTGATGACCAAGTATGAAGACCACAGGATACTCAGTGGTTCAAGGTGCTTGCCACCAAGCATGATGACCTGAGTTTGATCCCCAGGACCCACAGTAGGAGAGAACTACTCCCAGAGGCCACGAGGAATGCAGTTTATTAGCTTGCGGCATTTCAGAAATGCAGCAACCAGGGAAAAGCTGGAAAGATCCGCCTTTGCATTGCCAGCCTCAGCCAGGCGTCCGTCCATCAAGAGGACACCGAGCTGACTCACAGTCTCCACAGGGCTCCCCACAGTTTCTTGGGGAGCCTCCTAAGGTCTCGCTGTCTCATTGTGATGATGTTTGATGTGTCACTGGATGCACAGTGTGGCAAGGATGACAGTCCTTGCACTGTCCAAGTGGATCTCACCAAGAGGAATGAGCAAACAAGACCCCCACACACTCACTCCCACCCTCGTCTCCAAGTCCTAAAGTATCAGCCAGTGGCTTAAGTATCCTCACACCCAGGAAATTGACGTAGCTTGCAAATGTTATTCAATAAACTCTTATGCTGGACAAACACAAACCTGTCCTGCTGTGTTTTTGACAGTGTGCTTGTGACCATTCCCAAGCTTAAGATTCTCCACAGCTAAGACTAACGGAAGCTTCAGGAGGCAGGGCAGAGGACCAGGGGGAGAAAGAAGAAGGGACAGCTAAGAAGAAGGGTTCATACTTAGGTACTTGCCACGTGTCGAGAGCCAGGCCAGGCACTGAGTGTACCTGTGAGGCATGCCCTGCTGGCTGCACCGTGGGACACACTCTCACTTTCTATCACGTGTGAGAAAAGGCACAGAGGCTGACCTTCAGTCAAGGGCTTGGATGCAAGGGGTTTGTCTGAGATGTGAGGCTGGGACCCACATGGAGGAACAAGAAAGGAGGCAGGAAAGGAAACAGAACCTGGGCACAAATCTACAGAGACCTGAGTGACAGGTGTGCCTTGCAGGTCCTGTCCATCGTCAGCTGAATACAAATGTCAACAGCGACAAGGACCAGGCTGGCCTGATGGGTTGGCTTCCTGCTCAGGAGGGTAAGACGCCACACATCATATAAAGCCATGTTCAGTGGCCCACTATTAACATGCTGAAATTCTCCGCACATTTTAGCTAAGCTTTGTGAGCTAGAGATAAAGCCCTGTGCCCTGTGGGAGGCGGGCAAGCATCTATCCCTGGGCATGTCCCCAATCCCACGCTGACGGTTGTCTGCTGTTTTGTTTAAAGACAAGAAGGATCTCACTATGTTACCCTGGCTAGCTTGGAAGTCTCTTTGTAGAGGAGGCCACACTTGAACTTGTAGTCATCCTCCTGCCTCTGCCTCTTGAGGACTAGGATTATAGATGGCATCTTAACACATTTACGTGATCACTTTTCTCTGATCTGTGACTAGCCTTGGAGGCATGTGTTAACAGGAGTGAGTGTCTGCAGATCTCTGTCTAAAAACCTGAGTTAGAATTGAGGGTCTGGGTGGATTCAGGCACTGTGGACAGTGGGAGCCGGGTGGCCAGGCCAGCACAGGGAGGCATGAACAAGCTGAAGGGGAGGTCGGAACGAAGTGAGGGAATTGAGGTACTTTCCATTCCAAGTGTGGCCAGCTCTGGAGGCCTCCCCGGGCTAGTCTGGTTCTGCACCTGGGCGCTGCAAGGTGTGGCCGGCATCTTGTGTCCTGAGGCTGGAGCTGAACACCTGCCATCACACCTCAGCCCATCCCAGAAGAGGGTAAAAGCCCACAGCACCAAAGCTAGGAGCTCTGCCCGAAATGATGCCCTCTGCAGGGCTAAGTACTGCAGGAAGAGGATGCAACTTTGTCTCTGAACCCCTGCAGGGGAGCAGATCACAGGTCTCCCCTGGGGCCCTGCACAGAACCATCTTCTCCAGTCTCCTCCCGCCCCCCTCCCCACTCCTCTCCCAGAAGCCTTTCACAAACCCTCAATCCTGGGAAGATGGATTTCAGGAGGCTGCTGGGGACCAAACCCATGTCCTCTCACAACAAGCTGAGCAAGGCAGTACACCCACAGTCCCAATGCTGAGGAGGTAGGGACAAGGGGACCCCCAGGGCTTACTGTCCAGCTGGGCTAGCCACACAGCGAATTTGGTGAAAGACCCTATCTCAAAAATGAAAGTGGAGAGTGATTGAGGGAGATACCTGATGTTGATCTCTGGTTTACACACACACACACACACACACACACACACACACACACACACACACACTCAGCCCTGGAGAAACCTTGACCTGAGAGACAGAGACAGACAGACAGACAGACAGACAGACAGACAGACAGACAGACACACACACACACACACACACACACACACACACGCTCAGCCCTGGAGAAACTTTGGCCTGAGACACACACACACACACACACACACACACACACGCTCAGCCCTGGAGAAACTTTGGCCTGAGACACACACACACACACACACACACACACACACACACACACACACACGCTCAGCCCTGGAGAAACTTTGGCCTGAGACACACACACACACTCAGCCCTGGAGAAACCTTGACCACACACACACACACACACACACACACACACACACACACACACACACACACACACACTCAGCCCCAGAGAAACCTTGACCTGAGACACACACTCAGCCCTGGAGAAACCTTGACCTGAGACCAGAGGCCACGCAGGCTTCCCTGGCCGACAGCTCCATTTGATCAGCAGCGGCTGCTTCCCTTTCCTGCAGCTGCACTGAGGATCTGCAGGAGGGAGTGCTGTGATCCATTAGTCATGCCTGCCTGGGTTCCCTGAGGGAGACTAGTGCAGAGCATGCTAGAACAGAGAGAGGCCAAGTGTCAGCTTTTCTTCTTCCATTCTTGAAGCAGCAGAAGCAAAGCCACGGAGAAAGATGATGGCAATAATTCGGGTGGCGGTAGGAAGACAGAGGAGAAAACCGGAGTCTGACCAAGCCTTGACCGGTCCCTGCTCCTGACATGAATGTGAGATAGCAGAGGCCTTCGTGGAAAAAGAGTCTTGGAAACAGCACTTTCCTGGGGCACCTGTTTCCCCCATCCTCCCAGAGTCAGCATCTGAGAAGGCATTTGTTATCCCAGCTACAGATGACCGCTTACAACCAAATTGAAAAATATTAATTCCCTTTGTTTCCTGCCAAGAAGGCTAAAGCAATTACAGGCCCTGATATGAAACACACATGTTAATACATTTGGAAAAATAGGTTCCTATAGGCAAGCAGAGGTCTCGATCCAAGAATGGAGTGCTTTTGGAATTAAAGTGTCTCATCAAGTTATCCAGACAGACTGGATCCCGAAGCCCACTGTCCCCAGATGCATTCCAGCGTCAGGAACACAGGGCCCCGGCACATGCTGCCATCTCCCCCTCACTGGCAATGAAAGCCCACGACCCCTGGGCACCAGGGCGGCCCCCGGCTCTGCACAATATAATTATGATCATCACAGCAAAGCCTGCGGAGAATCGAAAGCAGTATAATTACGGGCAATTTTCACTTTTTGGAAATTGAGCTCAGATGCTGAGGTAAGGCTGAAAACAAGGCAGTGAGGACAGATTATGGAAGAATGTGCTGGGGTGGCCCACCTAGCCCACGAGCAGAGACACTGCCGGCACTCATACATGCAGCGGGCCCCTGTGGGCACGTCCTCAGGGGCGACACCTCCGCACAAGACGTCTTTGCCCTTTCCTGCAACGGGCATTCTCTGAGTGCCTACTGTGTGCCTCAGACGTCACTCCTGCCGACAGCCTCTGTGGCCGCCCCTCGGAAATCACTCAGTGCTCACTGAGACTCTGCCAGGCCAGCAGGCTGCCAAGTCCACACAGTCACGAAACTGGAGGTGGCTACAGGTGGCAGCCTGGGCATCTTCACGACATTGCCAGGACAAGCTAGGCAGGTGGGTTGTCCTCTCTGCCTCAGTTTCCCTGGTGGGAATCCGGTTGACCTATCACCCAGATCAAAGAATTGGGTGAAGAGAATGGACAAGCTGCCCTCGTCAGCTTTCTTTCATCTTGGGTCACGGGCCTCGGTTTTCAGCAAAAGGGGTGAAGAGGAGGCCTCTGTTGGTGCACTGCTGTAGCCGCCCACTCAGATCTGTCACGGCTGCTCAGGAGGACAGCTACCCCTTCCGCAGAGATGCATCACAGGAGGCTGAGGACGACATCTCAAACTTGCCCAGATCCACCCAGCAGTAGGAAACAGCCCTTCCCATGCGGCGGGTCCGCAACGATGTTGGGCCTGACCGGGAACTGACTCCATGTGATTCGGTGCCGAGAGGAGTCCAAGAAAATGAGAGCCCCCTGCAAGGCTCCTGCTGAACCCCTACAGGACCCTATCACAAGTGCCCCGCAGACACACCCTGTCACCACCGATACCCAACTGGTGCCCACCCAGTTCCTAAGAAACCAGGCTGTGGGTGAGATGATGGAAGGGAGGAGAAGGAACGCAGATCAAAACAGCCACCAAAGCCCACCAGCTGGCCTCAGACCACAGGACAGGAAGCCATTGGGCATTTGGCTCCAGGACACAGGACAGGACCGGCTGACTGCCTTTCCAGAACTAACTAGATTGGACACAGTGGCTTGCTGTCCTGCCCTGCTGGGTGGCATTGAATGCAAGCTTTTTCCAGAATGATCCTTGCAAATTACTGAGGGGCCCTGAGGGGACCAAGCAACACCAAGGACTGACTGTTCTGTGTCCAAGGCTCAGGGCTGGGGTCTGGAGTGGCGCCCTGAGAAAGAGGCCGCAAGGAGAGGTGCCCAGGTGGTCCTAACCCAGGCTTTTCATGGCCGCTCCTGTGATCTTCCAGGACACTGTGACCAGCTAGTGCCCACTGCTAAGGCAGGCTCAAATGCCGAGCTTATGCCCTGGGGCTGAGGTGTAGTGGCGAGAGATAGAAGCCAGGAGACTCACAAGCCTGCACATGGGCCTATAGGAGCAGGGGAAAGCCAGAAGCTTTGGAAGGACCCCCACTCTCAGCCAATCCCTTCCCCACGCCAGTGAGATGGACAGTCAGAGTCTGGACATGAGTGGGGCTCTGTCCTGTGAGAGGACGGTGGTCTGCGAGAGAACAAGTCATGAAGCTGAAGCAGGAGTGACTCACGGTCCACCTCTCTGACAGGCGAGTCAGCCAAGACAGGACATAAGGGGCGGCAGCCACCTGCTCGGAGCCTCGCACCTGGAACACATGAGCTGTCTCAAGAGATGTCAACACCCAGTTCAAACCACCAACACTGGCAGCTTTAACAGACCCTGACCAACCCAACCAATAATGCACAGCCACGGTTGAAAATCTCACTGCAGCTCAGAATGGGGGGGGGGGTGTTTCCAGAAACCTGGGTTCGAGTCTCCCCTCTGCCACTTGCTGACTTTGTGACCTCAGCTAAGTCACTGAACCAGCCTCTGAACCAGTCTGTGGAAGAGAGCTAACACCGAAAAGGCCCACTGTGGCGGTGGAATACTCACCATATCACTGCATACAGAAAACACCCAAGTGGGATGAGCCCCAAACCTCTGCTGGTGCTGTCTCTGCGCTGTGCCGTGACCTCTGTCTAAACCTGGATATAGGAAAACCTTCCAGAGTCTGGTCACCAAGTCCTGACCCGACAACCAAAGTGATAGCCACCTGAAAGTCCCCACAGAGGACAGGCTAAGGTGAGGCGCCACCCCAAGGGCCACCTGCAGACCACTGTGGGGTGTCGAGACCAGATGCCCTTTCTCTTGCCCTCAGCTCCAGCAAGCCTTTCCAGTAAACCTGAGGTACAGCCTGTCCTGGTGTGGGTAAGAGGCCATCTTCCCTGGACTTGAGGGAAAAGGGCAGCTGAGATGCCTCGGAGGTTGGACACGGTGGGCTGCATGGAAGAGCTGTGGGCAGGTGAGCACCTGTTCATACAGCAGGGGCAGCCTGGACAGGGCACCTCCTCTGAGTGGAAAGCCAGACGTCCTGGGGAGGCTACTGTCCCCATCCCGGGCGGGGCACTCGGGAACAAGCAGAACTGGACTGGACTGAAGAGGGAACTGGTAAGCCACCCCTTTGGCCATCTCTGCCCCAAATCTCTCTCTGGAAGGACAGGCAGAAACAGCCCCTTCTCCATCACAGTGACTCAGGCCAAGGTTGATCCAAGTCCTGGCATTGGAGAGACTGAGGTCACCCTCCTGGCAGCCAAAGACCCTGTGATGGAGCAGGGGACATTTTTCATCCAGCTGCAGACAACATCTCGACCTTGGTGGTGACAGGGCCTGGCCTCCTGGGGCTCCTGGTGCAAGCCCCGCCCGCCCTCCAGTGCAGGAGGAGCATGCCTGGAAACTCCCAGCAAGAGCACAGGTTGAGATGGAGGGCCTAGTGTGGCCCCTCGCCTGCAGATGGAACTAACAGAGCAGAAGCACGCTCAGGTCCTGGAAGCTAGCTAGCCCAGCCTCAGGCTTAGGGTCCAGGAAATAAGGCTAAACTCCTAATCCTCCCCATCAACCCCAGCAAAGCCTCCAAAACCAAGCGACCAGCCCCCCAGGCCCATCTCCGAGCCCTGGCTCTCCCACAGCTGGCCAACAAGGGTGGCATACCTCTCCTGTCTTTGCAGCTGTCTGGGGCTTGAGGCAGGGACAGGCCATGGAAGGCCTCCAACTCCAAGAGATCAAGAGGACTTGGTGGAAAGTGACTCCCACAGGGGAGAGATGCTGAGGCCAGCCCACAGCTGGCTAATCCCAGCACCCCCGGAGTGTCCCTGGAGCTTAGCTGAGCCTGCCAGAGAGCCAGATGTCCCAGGCCCTGAACAGCTGGGTGGCTGGTGGCAGCAGAGCTCATTCTCATTCTCTAAGCACAGAGCCCGGGGTGGTGGCAGGACTTGGGGCGGGGGGGGGGGGGGGGTCCTCCTTAGAGGACTGGGTAAGTGGGAGGCTTGCAATGGAAGATGCACAGTTGGATTATGCAAAGGAGCCACACATCTCTACCTAGCTCAGGCCTGTGTCCCCAGGCATATTCTTGGGCTTAAAGTATTCAGGCATTCAGAAGATGAAGCCCAGAGAGGGCGGTGCCGCCAGAGCCTGCAGCTCCCCACTCCGCTATGGACTCTCCCTCCTACAGTGAGGAGAAAACCAGACCATCCCTGAGCGCATAGAGAACACGCACTGTGTGGAAGACAGTCTCGAAAAACCTTCCCCACACCCTGGGAGGGAGGAGACTCCACAAACCCATTCCTTTCCAGGGAAGGAAACTGAGGCTCCAAGGTCATGACTTCCCAGTATCAATCTAGCAGGATTTGAACCTGCCTTCTTAAAGCTGGATTAGCCCACCCCCACCCTCCAGAGAAGCACCTAGATTCAAGATCAACCAGAAAACAAAACAAACTAAAAGCTAAAGCTTTTTAACTCCTGGAGAAGGGCCTGATAGCTTCCGCCTGTGGAGCTAGAAAGAATATTTAGTAGTCCACGATTCCCGCCTTCCTGCTGTCAATCACCTCTGCTCCCTCTAAGCCGTACACTTCCACCTGCTCTGGGCCCTCCTCTGCTAAGCAAGGAGCCCCCAAGAGGCAGGCCCTCAGCAATAAGCCACCCATGACACCAGTATGCCAGGGGCTGGAGTCCTATGCCGTGTGTCCCTCTGTCAACTGTGACAACCCATACCCCACCTCGCTGACACGGCAGGACCCATCACTGAATCTCAGGAATGGGAGGGGCTAAGATGCACTAAGGCTAGCTTTTAGGCAAGGCCTAAGTGGTTCATCCCATCACGGCATGGGGCGGGCGGGCGGGGGGGGGGGGGGGGGCAGTTCTCGCCATCCTGCCTCATGTGACCACAGGACCCTTTGTGGTCCCTCATGCACACTCTTCCTCTGCCCTCTACTGACAGAGCCTCTGTCACTCAGACATCCTCAGCTCAGCAGGACATCTGTGACTACCTAACAGACACCTGTCATCCTGTACCCCCAAAAGGAGATTCCAGTCCCAGCCCCCAGATCTGTCAATGGAATCATCCTCATTCAGAACTAGTGTTTCTGTAAACATATGCAGACACAGGAGGAACCCGAGTGAAAACAGTTGGGGTGATACTGAGAGGAGATGGAGCCTAAAAGCACAAGCAGCTGATGGCCACCTCAGGACACTTCAAGAAGAGCACATTTGCACATAAGCACACACACATATGCACACATGCACACATGCACACATGTACACACACACACACACACACACACACACAGGTTTCACACTGACTAATTCTAAAGTAACAGCCTCTGGGAATGCAGCCCTAATGTTCTGGGCCACCCTGTTTGTGGGACTTCATTATGGTGGCATCCTGGGAAATTCAGATGCACCTCAGCCAAAACTTCACATGACGTTCATGCTCTCTCTCTCACACACACCCCATTTATTTCCATTATCTGACCTCCAAGAACGGCACTGGGCATATCTGTGCACAAAAGTAGCTGACTAGTAAACCTCAGAGCCCATTGTTTCATCAATGATATGGCCTTGACCTCCATGAAAGCCGCCTGACTGAGCTTGTGGGTCTCTGGGAACACAGGGCACAGCAGGTGCACACAGGCGTGAGACAGAGACACCCCTTCTCTGGAAAAACAGCATGCAAAAGCTGTGTATCAGGAAGCAAGTTCTGCACAGGCAAGAGGAGCTCAGGGTCAGAGGTGACCTGCAGACCAAATGGCCCTCAGCCACCAGGAGGGCACATGTTCCTGCAGGGAGAGATGGGAGAAGGGTGTGTGTATGGCCGGTGAGCCATCCCAGGTGGGCTAGGCAGGACTCACCAGATGCCACCACATTCCCAAAGTTGGACCTCTCAATGAGGCAGATACGGAGGCAGCCAAGAGCCCTGGGCACAGGTGGATGCCCCACCTGTTGACAAGGAACTTCTGGGTATGTGCTTTACCTTAAGCCATCAGCCTTCAAGAAAGGTCAAACATCTGGTCAGGCTAAGAGTCCCGATGGCATGGAAAGGGCAGCTCAGTGGTTGAGAGCACTTGCCCAGCTTGCATGAGAACCCGGATTTGATTCCAAGCACTGTAAACCAAGAGTCCTGGGAGTGATGATGTCCCCAAGTCCACAGTAGGTACTTGGAACTCCAGAAGACGGGCCATGTCCTCCGCATGAGGCTGGGCCTGGGACCAAGATAAGATCCACAGGACACCTGAGTGTCTGGGGAGATCCAAAGTCAATCTGCACGGCTGCCGTCCTGCCCCCAGCTCCCCAGCTCCTTCCTGTCTCTGCCATCTCGTTTACTGCCTACCTCTCTGGCAAGAAAGCCGAACAGGGTAGAGCTTGTGCAGGGCCGTGGGGGCTGTAAACATAAATTAAAGCCACACCAGGATGCCATCTGTCACCCATCAGAGTGACAAAGATCAAAACAGTTTGGTAAGAGGCCTTCCCGAGTGCATGGGGACCAGCCGTCTCCTCCCTCACTGGGGGAAGGAGCCCAGGGACATTTGCGAAGGCCATGTGTGGTGTGTGGATGAGCATGTGCACACATGTATGTAACCCAGCCACAGAACTTCAGGCAGACGTGGTCAGGGTGAGAGGAGGCAGCAGGCCTGGAGAGGTGGTTCGTCAGGGAGGGCTTGCCTCGAAAGCATGAGGACCGCGTAAAGAAAAAGCCAGAGGGTGAGAAGGCAAGATGGCCCAGTGGGTAAGGGTGCTTGCCACCAAGCCTGGCCACCTGAGTTTGATCCCTGCAACCCACATAGAAAGAGAGGACTGACTTCTTCCAGTTGTCCCTGAGGCCACCCCCAGAGCACTGTCCACCACAGCAGGATGAAGGCTGCTTCACAGAACAAACAGATGAGATACCCAACACAACACAGCCCATCCCACAGAACTGTGCGGGTCTGAAAGATTCAGGACGGGGCAGTGTCGAGCAGAATGCCCCCACCTAGAAGCAGGAGACAGTGGATGGTGGACTCCTCCATGGAAAGAGAAACGGAGCCAAAGAAGCCGCCTGGGGAAGGGACTGAGGCCTCAACAGTGAGAGGAAACCTAAACTCCAGTGGCCTCTGCTTCTCTCGGCAGCGTTCTTCCATGCGTCTGTCGCGTCCATCTGAAACCATCTTTTTCTTCCTTGATGCACTGAAGACTGAACCCAGGGCCTTGCGCATTCTAGGCAAGCACTCATCACTGAGCTAGTTCCCACACCTCTTATTTTATCTTTTAGTTTGAGACAGGGTGTCACTAAGAGATGCCAATCCTCAGCTGAGTACCATCAGACTCCATTAAACTATTATCAGAAAAGCTTTTCAGAAGCCTGGTCTCCAGTTCCCAAACCTGGGCCGAGTCTCCATGCGATCTCTCTCTCTCTCTGACCTTCTGTGGTGGGAGGACACTTCGATCCTGCCCATTTCACAGACTCCTTACTTCAGAGTGCTAGTGTGTATATTAAGTTACACATGAGTGCAAGACACTAGAAACACACCACAGAAGTTCTGTTTCCTTAGCCACCAAGACGGGCTGCCCAGAAGCAGTGCCTGGACCAGGCTCCCCTCGTCCCCGTTCCCGTCCTAGCTGGGCATTCTCCCACTAACTTCTGTGCCACAGTGTCTGTGGGGACAATAAAGTCCCACAGCCTCAGAATACAAAGGCCTGGCCACAAGAAAGGCGATCTTGGCTGCTACAGAACTTTGGAATGTATCTGAGGGTGGCCCCCCATCATCTCTGAGCTCTTCACCTTTCTCGAGGTTCCAGAAATAAGTCTTTCAAAACAAACTTTTGGTTCCTGACCTAGCATTTCTTGGACAGCCAAGATTCTCCAGCTGTTTGCTTTTGGTTCGTTTTTGTTTTGTTTTGTTTTGTTTTCCTTCCCTTAGCATTTGATTACAAATGGCCATTTTCATTGGTGGTCCTGATATCACCCAAGGCTCAGAGCAGTGAATAGAAGGACCATCAACACCAGCCCTCCCCCAACCCCAACACACCACCACACCTAGACCGTTCATATACACCTGTCTAGGGAGGCACAGTCACAGGCTTCACAGGCTTCCTGTCCTCCCAATATCCCCCACCAAGTTTGTATACCGTCATAGTTTGAAGGAACATTCACACATCACATACCTTAAGGCAGTCATCTGGTCTAGGGCCCAATAGTGGAAGCTGCCAGGATCGTTCCCCGCCCCACCCTCAGCCTGTCATCCACTCCTTCCTCGGCAGCTAAGGGAACTCAGGATCCCACTCCCGTGCAGAGGCAGAACCTACCTGCCTGAGTGCTCCTGGAGCACCTGGTAGACTCTGATCTGGAAGGTCTCGTTGTCAAATCGCTCCCGGATGTAGTCCTTATAGATCCGGAATTCAGCCGCAGTCACTGCTTCGCCCTCGGGGATCTTGGAAAGATCAAACCGGAACTCTCGATGGTGGTAGCGGGGGTGGAAGAATTCCTTGTCATGTTCCACTGGAGGGGAAGAAAACACACCAGCACCGAGAACATTTAGTGTCTGGTTCATCTCTGTCCATGCAACTGACTGGGTGTCCTGAGCTGGGTGGACACGGCCTTGGCCAACCCTTTGTGAAAGCCTTCCATCCCATACAGACACACTGTGGACCCGATGGTCACTGGTCCAGACCCGAGGGCAATCTTCAACAAGAGCATGGCTCTGTATCCAACTTGCTGGGGAAAGTAAAGCGCTGACCACAGCAACAACCACACCAAACCCTAGAAGCTCAAGCCTGGGTTCTAATCCAGCCTCGGCCACTAAGTAGCACTGTGGCAGTAAAAGATGCCCGATGCCCCATCTGAAACTCAGTTTCACCATGTGGAAAATGGGGCTGTGATGTGTGAGGGGCCGAATTCACATACGTGACTGATAATGTTATGGTAGATAACTGTCACTGGTGAGCAGGCACCTTGCTTGGCCTGTCCAAGGACAGCGTAGGACAATGGTTCCCAGCCCTGGGCTGCATGGAAGAGTGACTATGGATGCTTTTAGTAATTAAAGATGTCTGGTGATGGTGGGCTTGTGCTATAACCAGCTCTCAGCAAGGTGTGACAATTCCTATGGTGTAAATGCTACCATCCTGAGAGAGCTCAGCTGATGACCCAAAGGGACTTCAGACGAGAAGAGACGCACACCATGAGCCGCCACCGCACCGTGCTCCTTATAGCCCACCCTGAACCTAAAGGGATCAAGAGCTGGCCGAGGGAACTCTCCAGATGCCTCCTGGCGTCGGCTCTCCTCCTAACACATGGGAAAGGTGAGCTGACATGACAATGAGGTGTCAGAGATGCCGCCAGTCCCTCGGGTTTGCTGACAGGAGATGGAAGGAAGGACCCCTTTGCAGAGGCTGCTGAGAAAGGCAGTCTCCTGGGTATCAAGAGAGCCTGGTGACCCCAGGATAAGGAGTCAAGGCAGGAAGTCTTGGATAGTTCTCCCCCCCCCCAGCTCCTTCCACACTGCTTCAATTCATTTCTGACACTGATACAACACCCTGACACAAGGCAACCTAAAGCGGAGAGGGTCCCTTTGGCCTGCAGGTCCCGGTGACAGTCCATCACGGCAGAGGCTTGGCCACAGGCAAGACAGAGAGGAATGAAGGGACCCACGTGGCCTGCTGGCTTGCTGACTTTCCTCATTCTTATACAGTCAGGGCCTGAATGCCTACGGAATGCCAGCACCCATAGAGGACTCGGTCTTTGTACAACGATTAGCAATCAAGACAGTCCTCCGCAGACAAGCTTACAGGCCAACCTGATCTAGACAATTTCTCAACGTCCCAGGTGATGCTAGGTGCTGTCAATGGACAGGTAAACTTAACCAGCACAGTGCCCAAGCTTCCTGAGGAAGGGAGCATAACACAGCAATGGCCAAGCATGCACCTGAGACCCGAAGGTGTCTAACAGCCTGCCTGGAGTCAAAATGCTGGGATTCACACCAGGACCTACCCAACCCAGGCCCTGCACCACCACATGTGTTTAAAGCAACCGTGAGAACAGCTGGGCAGGTTGAGTTATCTGTTTGTTGAATGACTTCACAGTGTACCACTACACATGTGTAGCGGCAGCCACCAGTCCCGCAGTGAACAGCCAGTGCCTATGCCCACACCACCCCATCTGCTCACCCCAGGGAGGAGCTTTCAATGTACACCCCAATAGCATCCCCACCCAAGCAAAGCCACTAAAGACCACCCTGTATCCAGCTGGGACATAAATGGCCGTCCATAGTCTTGCTGGCTTCCAGGAGGTAGCTAGCACGTGACTCCAGCCTTTAGATGCCACCCTTACTTTCCTCCTTCACCGGGAAGTGTTAGGGGCCTCCTGACTGCCCAGCTACTCTTCTTGGTCCTAACGTCTGTCCATCTTGCAAGCATTCCCTAGACTCAGCCTTGGCTTACTCACAGCTCCCCAGGGAGAGCTCGTCTACCCAGAACATGGTTACAGCCCACAGGCAGATGGCTCCCTGCATGCAGAGGACCCCACCTCCAGAGGACCCCACCTCAGAGGACCCCACCTACAGAGGACCCCACCTACAGAGGACCCCACCTCAGAGGACCCCGCCTCCAGGGGACCCCGCCTCCAGGGGACCCCGCCTACAGAGGACCCCACCTACAGAGGACTGCCTACCTGCTAAGGGCTCCGACATGGAGACAACTCTCTGCATATAAACGACCCGGACACGCACATGGCTTCCTCTCATACCTGGCTGTCTCCCCCAAGCATCCTGCCTATGCATCTAGTCCTGCCTTGGTATCTCCAGTAGTAGGACTCACAGACTAATGAGAAGTCAGTCCCCAGATCATTCATAAATCACCCCAGTCAAGCCTGGCTCTCTCCTGACACTCTCTCAGCTTGGCCAAGCAACGCTCACTCTTTTCTGCTCTAGCAGAGCCCCCACAACCAACCCAGATGCACGCCTTCCCTCCTCATCCTAAGGCTCCTGAGCAGTTCTCTCTATGTCCACCCCTCCGTCCCTTCCCTTCTCTCCAGCCACACAGCTGAGTTTGGGCAACTTTGCCTAGAGATGGGACCAGCCTATCATGGGAACTTCCGCTTAGGTTCCAGTGGTGTCCTGGAGTGTCAGGAGAGTGCTCTCGGTGCCCAGCCCACACCGCTAAGACATGGCCCTCACCATGTCCTCCTACCCACTTTCCTGCTCTGCCCACAGGAAAAGCCCTGCCCTCCCCTCCCCTTCTCTCCACTCCTCTCCCCTCCTGGAGTAGGCCATGTTTTCCTGGGCGAGTGATGCTTCCAGGCTCAGCAAGGAGAGCCACCCTGTGTCTGCCCAGGGTCACTGTGGACTCCCAGCTGGAGTGCAGTCAATCCCGACAAGCTTTAGTTCTGTGTCCCCTCCCCCGGCTTCAGACTGGTTCCACTAGCAAACCAAAAGATCAGGCAGAGAAGAAGACAGCAGAGTGTCTTCTCTTTCCTTGCCAAGGATGGCTGAAGAACCCAGAGGTGCAGAAGGCACAGGCCTTGCTAGTGATGCTAGCATGCAGAGATGCTCACCATGAATAGCTTTGGCCATTGTCTAGGGGGAACCTGTGAGATTGGAGGGATTCCTGTTTTGCAGATGAGGAAACTGGGGTTCAGGGAGGCCAATTAGCTTATGCACAGTGCAAAGTGAGTGACAGCAGAACTCTGAACCCCACACTTTTGACCTCTATTCACTGAGACCTGGGGTCCAAGTTTGGTCTTGGCTGTGTCACTCAGCTGTGTGGCCTGGGTCATGTGACCTGTGCTCAAATGTCTCTGTGTCCTCAGAGAATAACAGCAATGGCCTTGGCAGTCATCAAGGGTGGCCCTTAAGCAGTAATGGCAAAGGGTGTCTGCCACTGTCACAGGGCCTCCAAATGATGAGGCAGGAGAACGCCCATCAGTACAGACAACAGGATGTACCTGTGGGTGTTTACATCACAGCACCAGGACAGGGTCACTTACCAAAGACAAACAAGGAATCATGAGGCAGAAAGAAAGAAACAAACAAACAAAGGGACACTGTATTAGTTACTTTTCTGTTGCTGTGACCAAGTTCTCAGAACTAAGGCAAGACTACAGGGAAGGGTTTACATGAACTTGGGCTCCCAGAGGGCTAGAGTCCATCACCACGACGGAGAGGAAGCATGGCAGCGGCAGGCATGGTGGCTGAGAGCTCATCTCTTAAACTCCAAACAAAGCAGAGACAGAGACAGAGACAGAGACAGAGAGAGACAGAGAGATCTAGAAAGGACAAGACTGAAGACCTTGAAAAGGGCTGGAGGGACATGCTAACTGTGGTCCTGAAACCCTGGGACTCTAAAGGAAAGTGTGTCCCCACCAACAGGGCGGCGCCACACCAGAGAGACCAGGACGTCCACACTGCTCCCGGGGAAGGGAGGAGACAGGTTTTCATGGACAGGTTTTCCATACCCACCACCTCAGTCAACACAGCGCTCACGGAGGCCCAGGCTCGGATTCGAGACCTGGCTAGACTGTACCAGAGAGAAGTGGTGGGGGGCGTGGGGCCTGCAGAGTCTTCTCCAATGTGGCCCCGAAGCCAGACAACATTAAAGCCCCTACACTTGGTGAGTGTGTGTGTGTGTGTGTGTGTGTGAATGCACGCCTGTGAAGGCAGGACCAGGGTGTTGGCTCCCCTGGAGCTGGAGTTACAGGGGGGTTTTGAGCCCACTGATGTGGGTGTAGGAATTGAACCCCGAGTCCTTTGGGGGAGCAGCAGCTGCTGAGCCGTCTCTAGTCCTCAACAGCCGCCAAACTTTACGGTCACCTGGGGAAATGTGGGTGACCAGCGCTGTCTCACCGCCTGCGCACACGTCACTCAGTTCTGTGAGACGCATCTCAGTCCGCTGTCTCTAGAATGTTCATCTGGAAAAAGTGAAACTCTGTCCCCACTAAAGGCTCATTTTAGTCTCCGCTCCCCCGGCACTAGAGACCACTGTGTAACTTCCTGTCCTGTAGCTGCGTTCCTCCGTGAACCTCCTGTCAGAATCTGTCCTGTGACTGGGTCATTTTACTCAGCAATGTCCTCGGGATCATCAAGGTTATAACAGGCATCAGAACATCTCTTTTCAAGGTTGACTAACATTCCATCGTATGGCTCGACCACGCCCTGTTATCTACTCATCCTCCTGTCGGGACAGGTGGTCTGTGGGGCTCACCGGCCAGCCAGCCTTGTTTAACTGCCGAGCTTCAGGTCACAGTGAGACACTCTGTCTTAAAAAATAAGATTGGACAGCTTCTGAGAAATGATACCTCAGGTTGACCTCCAGTCTCCATACACCACACACACACACATACTATCACACCCACATCACACAACCACACACACTATACCCCCCCACCCCACACATAAAAAACATACACAACACAAAACACACACTACCATATCCACATCACACACACCACACATCCCATACACCACACACACACACACACACACAAAACACACACACACAAAACACACTATCTCACCCACATCACACAACCACACACACTATACTCCCCACATCCCACACATAAAAAACATACACAACACAACACAAAACACACTACCATATCCATATCACACACACCACACATCCCATACACCTCTCTCTGTCTCTCTCTGTCTCTGTCTCTGTCTCTCTGTCTCTGTCTCTCTCTCTGTCTCTGTCTCTCTGTCTCTGTCTCTGTCTCTGTCTCTGTCTCTCTCTCTCTCTCTCTCTCTCTCAATGGCCTAGATGCCCCACCCCCATCCCACAGGTTACATCCTTGATCCTTACAAGACCCCTACTCCGAGACAGGTTTGTCTCACAACTGAGGAGACCGAGGCTCAGTATAAAATCACTGGCTACAGCCACAGAGACCTGGAGGCCCACAGGCCAGGGCCAAGCCCCACCACTCTAAACCACAGCCGGCTTTGTACAGGGGAGGCACCTGAGCTGGATGTGCACAGAGCCCTTGGCATTCCGCACAGGTTCACGTTCATCTCGCCGCCACTTAGCTCTGGAACATCACTGAGTATCTGTAGTGACGGTCAGGCCTCCAGAGTTCCCGCACCAGCTCTCCAGTGGGGTCTTAGGAGACGAAGCCTCCTTCTGAGCACAGGGCTGCTTTGGCATCGGCAGGGGGTGGGGTGCCTCTCTGTCCTAGTCCGCAGCCTAGAGATGGTGGGCCGGAGGCGGCACTGAGGAATGAGGTCTTTGCTACAAGATTAAACACTTCAGTGTCCACATGTGTGCAGCACAGCTCGAACAATGTCATCATTGTAAACTGGTGCAGCGGAGGGTTCGGGCTGGGCTGGAGCGGGGGAAAGATGGGTCTAATTATCTCTCCAGGGCCGGGCCAGTGTTTGCCTAAAAAGACCCAGAGTGAAAAGAGCTGACAGCAAAGATGGGCCATGAGTCTAGGCCCTCCTCCCTCCACAAGCCAGAGGTCGCCTTGACTTGTCACTCATGTCCCCAGGGTGAGACCCAGGGCTATCTGGTCCCAGTGCCATCCTCAAATAACTGGAAAACAACAGAAGACATGACAACGCTGCACGAAACCAGTCAGGACAGCTTTGACCCTGACCCCTTCTGCACCGGGCCACTCTGAGCAGCGCCCATGTGTCCGTGGGTGTCATACAGATGGACACGGTGACTAGAATCTAGTAGGTTGAAGTCATAATGTTGCCACACCCCACAGCTCATGCACTGCAGAGCCCCAAAATGCAGAATGGCATGAGGGGATTGACGGTGGTTCATCCCTGGGATCCTGGCTATTGGGAAAGCTCCGGTAAGAGGGTCACTTGAGCCTACGGGTTCAAGGACAACCCAGCAAAATAGTGAGACCCACTCTAACTTTTTCCCTTTTCTTTCTTTTTTATTTATTAATCTATTGTGAAGATGGGGATTAAACCCAAGGCCTCAGACATGCTAGAGAAGCCCTCCACCACTGAGCTACATCCCTAAGCTCTTTTCTGATTGTTTTGAGATGCAGTTTCTTGTTAGCTTTGAACTTGCTGTGTAGCTGAGGATAACCTTGAACTCCTGACCCTCCTGTCTCCATCTGTCAAGTGCTAGGATTGCAGGCTTGTTCCACAATGCCTCCCAGATGTTACTGTGCAGTGTTGAGAGGCTGTGAGCTAACCAAACCTCAAGAGGTCAAGGGTGCTGGACTTGGTCCGTATCTGGGCTGTCAGCCAGCTGGGTGGGACCCCAAAGCTTTTCATCACTCTGAAATCCTCCTTCTCTTCCAGGAGGTCATGTCATGCAAACTTGCCAGCATCCCACCAACTTGGACCTACATATGGCTCAGGATGGCCTCTATCCATGGGCACTGCCCATGGCAGTAGCCACGGACCACATGTGGCCACCGGGCCCTTGAGATGTGGCCACCGTGGCTGGGTGCTTTGCTGTTGCTGCTGTATTTAACTTAAACTTAAACAGCCACTTGTGGCCTGTGGACTCTCTGCCCAGCAAACGTGTGCGGCACGGTGGAAAGTCCTGTGGATCAGCACTACTCTGCTGAACCAGGTGCCACCACCTGCTCCAAACCATGCAGCCTGTGTAGAGTTGGTGCGAAGTGGGAAGGAGAGCACGTGTGTGGGACACACAGGATGGCTGTCCTCAAAGAGAGGAGGTTTAAGGTGAGAAGATCCGTGGACAGCAGAATTCCACGGAAGGGGCTGTGGAGACGGCTCAGTGGGTAGAGCGCCGGTGACGGAAGCATGAGGGTATGGTCTGGACCCCTAGCACCCACATAAATGCTGGGCAGGGCAGCACGCATCTGCAGCCCAGTGCTGAGATGACAGAGACGGGAGGATCCCTGAGACTCATTGGCTAACCAGTCTAGCTGAACTGATGAGCTCTGGCTTCATTGAGAGACTGCTCCAAAGCATAAGAGGAAAAGAGATTGACAGCTGACACTAACCTCCAGCCTCCACATGCACCTACCTACACATTAATGTGCACGAGCGTGTGTCGTGTGAGCACATGAACACACACACACACACACACACACACACACACACACACACACACACACACACACCTCTCCATTCCAGATCTTGGGGTCTGAGGCGCATGTATAGGTTTCATGGACCCTGGACACTGATGTCCCTGGTTCTGCCTGCAGGAAGACCCCTGCTCATGTGGCAAGGTCCCTTGAAGCAGATGCTCACAGTACACTCGTGACTGATGTCCTGTGGGGACAGTGGTCAGACATGTCCAGGTGACATGTGCAGGGCTCTGCTCCCATGGCCTCTAGGCCTTCCCGTCTGGAATACAGCTGCCTGCTGCAGAAACCAAATGCCAGTCTCCACCGTGGGTCAGAGCTAGGATGAGTCCTGGCTCCACAGTCCTGGCATGATCTCTTGCTCCAGATTTGAGGACCCAGGCCACGGGAGGGTCAAGACTGCTCCCCCTAGACGCTGATGGCCAAACAGGCTCTGGGGTTGAGCCTAGCCTATTCCCAAGAGTTCCAATGGTGCCAGGGCACCCCACTTCCACAACCACTGGGATGCATGACATCTGTGGAGCCTCAGGTACACTCAAAGGTCCTCAAAGATGGCTGGCCTCGCGCTTGGGTTCACCTCTGCTCCGCCCACCGCTCCTCTGCCAGGTGCTCACAGCTTTCCTGGGAAGGTGGCAGAGGACTTGAGCAGCATCCCACAGTGCCCAGGACGACTCCTCTTCTGACCTCAATCTGCTCAGAACGAAAGCGGAGTATGATCCCAGGGGCCTGAATGTCCAATGGGACACAGCTTCTGCCAACCACTGATAGGGACTCAGGACAAGTTAACCCATCTCTAACAGGCTCAGTTTCCCCCGTGACACAAAGCCACACAGAGGCCCTTACTTAAGGGACTGCAGTGAAAAGTAAAGACAACAGAGGCCAGCAAACAGTGTGGCAGGACCAGGTCCCTGCTACACAGCTGGCCCCGGCAGGGGCCCAGGCTCAACAGCCAGGTGGGAGTGGACCTGTGGCCTCCTCCTTCCCCATTGGGCAAGGGGAGACCCAGACTGCCCCCCAGGCAGCTGGGGCTGTGGGGTCAGTGGGCAGGCACAGCTGCTTTCAGGTATTCAGCAGCAAATCAAATCACATGAGAATTTATAATCCTTCCTGGGGTCTGGGTTCTATCAGCCTAAACTCATTAGCCCCAGAGATGCAGGTGTCTCAGAAAGGAACAGGCTCCATCTCCCCTTCAAAATAAGAGTCTTCCGTAGCGCTGACCTGAGGCTCCGGTCCAATCATGGACAAATGAGTGCTCGACGTCACTCCTGGAAAAAGACTGGTATGGAGATAGTTGGAGATGATTTGGTGGAAACTGGAAATCTTCAAGGCCCTCACTTGTCTCAAGCTCACACTTTTACAAAAAACTCTCAAACTCCTGGTCTGAACCACCAAAGCGCTTTTAAAACGGCCTGTGGAGTCTGGTGCAGTGGCGCACACACGCCTTGAATCCCAGCACTCCAGGCAGAGGCAGGGCAGAGGGACCTCTGTTGAGTCCAGGCCCGTCCAGGCTTCATGGGGAGACCCTGTGGATCCCCCCCCCCCCGGAGCTGAGGGAGAGGCTCCTCCTACTGCGTCGCACACCAAGCCAAAGACAGGCCCATACTGCTCCGCGATTTCTGGAATCTTCGATTTAAGAACGGATTGGCAAACAAATTTACGTGTTCAGAGGCAGACAGTGGTGACCACCAAGTGTGAGAACAGGAGGCTGCAGAGAAGGGAAGGGGACCCCACATCTCACTCACTGCTCCAAGTGTTCAGGGGTATACGCTACAAGAATAAGATGCCATGAACCAAGAGGGTAACCGAGAGGACATCGGGCACAGGCAAACTTGATCATTATTATTATGACTAACCCAGCTGCAATCAAAGAGCAGGCACAACACCCCGTGTCCCCAGCGCAGCCACAGGGGACCAGAGGCTGACTCCCTGCCACCCATCTAGGTGCTAAGATCTACCTTCTAAACCAAGTGAGTCACGGGACAGCATGTGATCAAGCTTCAAGTCTCTCTCCAAAACTTTTAGTTAAATTTGGAAGTTCAGTCACCTCATCAATAACTCAAGTTCCTTTCGTCTTTTTCACCTTGCCACTGTTTGCACAATGGCTTTTAATCCTTGGACCTCGTGGTCACAAAAGAGCTGTCACAACCCCAAGCATCACGTCTTCATAGAACCACACTCAAGGCACAAGGAAAGGAAAAAGACAAAGTTCTGTCGGCTCAGCAGTCACTCAGTGGGAAGCAAAATATTTTCCCGAACCACCTCCTGCCCGTTGTACAACCAGCAGGTTTCCGGTTGTGTTTGCTAATTAGAATAACAGCCCAAGGCTGTTTCAAGCTGCAAGGGAAGCTGAGCAAGCAAGGGGGGGGACGACGCTTATCCTATAATCACAAGTTGCTGTGAGCAGCCATGTTGGCTCCAATAGACCAGGAAGCAGAGGAGGCAGGAGGGCTTACATCTGTCTACTGACAGTGCTGGGAGCCTTTCGAATAAATCTGGCACCTTCTCCAGGACTCAGTGGGTGCTGGCATAGCGTGCCCTTTCTTTACCCTTGGGGAGGCACTGATTCCCCAACACATATAAGCTACTCATTATTGAGCTGTGATGCCCATGATCAGAGAATTTTGACAAATGAGCAGACACATGCTGGCCGGAAAGCCTTCTATGGATATCTCCCACTTCCCCCATCCATCAGAAGAAACATCCAGGCCCTGTCCCAGCATCTCCCAGAGGAACATGCAGCAGTAGGGTCAAGGCTAGACCCCACCCACTGATGAAGGGCCTGCCAGGGTTCAGGTCCTCAGGGCCTTGAGCCACCTCCAAGGATCAAGTGTAAACCAGACTCTTAGGACATTCAAAGCATCTTGTCCTTGTGAACACTCCGACCAGGGAGACAGCTGTCACCTGTCCCTGAGCAGGACAGGACTTCTGACCTTCCTAGGTCATTGTCAAGAACATTCGCCCTTGTGGAAGGACATGGGAAGGATTCTGCTGGTCATGTTATCAGCAAATGCTTAACTTCAGCTGGGTCTTCAAGGCCAGACCTTCGGGGCAGTCTGCGGACTGCTGAGAGTCTCGTTTGGTTAGCAGTAATGAGCTGGGGGCACAGCTCAGAGGTGGCGCATTGGCCAGCAGGCTCAAGGCCCCAGGTTCTGTCCCCAATACCAATAAACATGAAACAACCATCAAATGCAGCCAGCCTTCTGCATACACTCACAGGGGCACACTGCTGTTTGCAGGCTTTGGAAGCCAGCTCAGGCTCTACGTACCCACGCATACAGTGGAGCCAAATCACACATGCATACCTTCCTAACTACAAGTACGCAATACAGGAAACCACAAAGAGGAAGAGAACACTCTAATCCATTCAACATGGCTCCCAACAGCCAGCTCTAACCTTCCCTCTGTCTTCCATGAGCACAGCTGGCTGGAGGCCAGAGCACACCTTTCTACCCTGACTTGTAGCAAGATGTGTCTTCATGACCCAGTGTGACTGGAGAGTCAAGGAAGGAGACATCTAGGGAACTTCAGGTGAGGTTAGCAGGACTCTATTTGGGGCACCTCTCCATCTGGTCCCCAGTTCTGTTTCTTTAAAAGCCCTGAGCAATGACAGATCTTAATCAACCAAGACATAACTTTCTAGTGTAACAGGATCAGCCCAGTGTGATATCACCAACTTCCTGTTTTGCCTCGTGTCCTGTCAACACAGGCAAGCTTCTGACAGAGTCAGTGTGTCTCTCTGCTCAGGCATGCCACCTCCATCCAGTGCCCTAGATATAGGGCTGAGGCACCATGCTCAGAACCCTGGCTGCATGCATGCCTGTACTCAGGCCACAGTGAGGCCTACAGCCGAGATCCCTGGCCTCAGCGTGCATACACCAATCTCCTCTCTTCTATTAACCCAGCCCCCAAGGTACAGGCAACAGAATAATGCTAGATATGGACCAAGTCCCTGAGCTAAAAAAGGAAACGGTCTTGGATCTACCAAGAGGTAGGAGTGGGCCTCAGAGCTGAGCAGCTTATGAAAAATTCATGAAGGGATGGGACACAAAGATCTGACCACTTGGTGGGGTGGAGTACTGCCCTGGGGTGGGGGTGGGAGAGCTAACATCAGAGGAGACATGGGTCCAACCAAACCAGGAAGGAGTTGCTCTGAGAAGGGGGAGGAGGTCCCTGAAGAAGGATAATGCTTCCAGACAACATCTGTTCACAGGCAGGGGTCCACAAAGGCCCATGGTGGCCCAGCAGAAGACACTGAGGCTTTGACTACCACAGTATCTGACGCAGC